>NC_089790.1:35155443-35237943 GCF_040412425.1 Macrobrachium rosenbergii
TGAAATGGACTAATCAGGCAGGCAAAGTCTCAGAGGTTAATTATAACTGGGAAAACTTGAAAGTATATTTGTCAGTGTGACGATGCTGATACAAGGCACAGTCAAGAGAGATTTCCACAGCTTACAAACCCTCTGTAAACGGAGAGATTCACGAATTAAAAGCCAGTAAGGACACAGTAAAATATAGATAGGATAAGGGGAGCATCGAGGGTGCCAAGAAGCCTTGAACACACGATTTTATGTAATTATTTAAACACAGGCATTTACGTAACACTGCCCTAACAAGGCGAGATTGATATGGAAACACTGGCACTTAGAAATGAAAATAGGAAGTTTAATACGAGAATTAAAAGTGTGACTAACTGTAAGAACCGTTGCAACAGATCACTTTACCTTGTAGAAGAGGCAGCTTCAGCGAGGGTGATGGTGGCGGCAGAGGGGCTAAGGGCTTCACTGGTACCAATACTAAAGGTCCCTACAAGATAGGACCAAGTGGTAGGGCATGGCTCTGTGAAGGAGGTGGGAATGGAAGGGGAGATGCATCTTGCTTGCATCCAGCAATGTCTCTCCTTTGTTCCTTCAGTGAGACCCTTATATGACTTCGATCAGGGGTCAGGAGGTTATCCACAGGTAGATTGGGGTTAGTGTCGTTTCCCTAGTGTCGTTTCCCTATGTGCGGGCATCATCTATGACTCAGTCCAGGTGTTCATGCCAGCAGTCCTCTCTGAATCTGCCTCCCCGGTGCTACTCCTGCCCCAGGCCAGGCTTAGGATCTAAAAGCAAAGTCTCCCACAGCATCACATGTTCGAGGAGAGAAAGTTGAAAGGCGATTAAGGGAGGGGCCTATATTTCTTTCGCCCTTCCTTGTCAGGCAGTGCCCAAAATGCACTGTTGTATTTTCCAACTTTAAACGAAGCATTTGGTGGCTGGGATTCTTGGGAAAATATAATAACTCCCCACCCAAGCTGACATCTCACATCCTCAGTCGGGTGCGAATGTCTACCAAACCAAGGATTCAGCAGAAAAATGCTTTATATTACCCATAATTTTCTCGTTAATGGCACTCACATATATTTAGTAGCCTAAATCTCTCTGCGCCATGTGAGATATCTGAAAATTTACTTGATAAAGAATTCAATATTTTACGTTATTACTGTTACTTTAAAACATATATTTTTACAACTATAAGAAAGTTACTGTAAATGTTAAAATACACTAACTTTAATTGACCTCCTTGAGGTAAATCTCCAAAGAAGTATGAGTAGATGATCATAAGCATTAAAATGCGATAAACCATAAGTTACTTTTATTTTGAAACAGGAACAGCTACAAATATAAGAAAGTTACTGTAAATATTAAACACAATAACTGTAAGTGAGTTCCTTAATGTAAGTCTTAAAATAATCATGCACTTAAATTCTAGTAGTTGTTATAGTCAAAGACATGCAGTTAGTTTGCCTTGGGGAGGCATTACAATGAAATATACGTGGCCTTCGTTAGGTGTCTCTGTTACTTAAGTTGACGGTACAGTGCCAGACGTGGCACTGAAGTCAATGGTGCTTATGATCACGAAGCTAAGTACAATAAAGGACGGAAAAATATGTAATGTATATGGTCCTTTTAATTGATGGACTCGGGGTTTAAATCACAAGGGAATAACAAAAAAGGCAAAGGATAATGTTAAAGAAAAATTATGATTAATATGCTGAAATTATACTCTTTAGCCTACGAAAAATGGCTTAGGTTTATTCTTTTTCCCAAGGGGCTTCAAAAGGAAGCCATAGGACTTACAAAATTGGGATGTTTGTCAGTTGCACTCTGCATTGGCATGGTGGGAACAAGGTAGAATATAAGCCTTTGTGAGGCGTAAAATAATATGATTAATTGAACAAAATAATGAAAGGAAAAATGTTTAAGGAAAAGAATAAATTACAGAGTTATAAGAAAAATAAATAGGTGAGGAAACTTGACACCCTCTTCTGGATAAAGGTGCCAAGGTGAGGAAACCTGACACCCTCTTCTGGATAGAGGTGCCAAGTCCTCGTAGGATAAAAGGGTGGCACTGTGCCAAATTTGCATTGGTGTCAGGAGAGTTAAGCAGCTCTCTGTGTGATTTCTGCCACAGATCTCTTTAGGTCGATGGTTCTTGGTAGGGGAATCAGTCGAACCGAGCCCGAGGAGGACATTGGAGTGCCACTGGTGTTGGTTTCTTTGGTGGCTGAAGCAGGGCCATTTATTTCAGGCTCTATCCCAAGTTGCCGCAGTTCCGTGAGTTCATCGGCCATTTGAGACACGGCAGAATCTTTACCCATGGTCATGTCAGTGGGGGACCGGGAAAGAGAGGAAGAGGTTGTGGTGGGCGTGATAGGCTCATAGGTCACCATGACCAGCTCAGGCACCTGTTGCGAGGCCGCACCTTTGGTTGAGCTTCCGCTGTGGTCGGAAGGATCCGTCTCTCTTACCGGCACTGGTAGCAGAGCCAGGCTGGGAGAAAAGAGGGGATCCTGGTCGGGATTTCTTGAATGGAGATTGGGGCGTGCTCCGGTGTTGGCACTAAGGCAGGGTCAGGCACTATGATTTTATTTGGAATTTGCTCGTCGTTCTGGACGGACGGGGCTTAGCACTACTCGATGCATGCAAGTGGCACTGACAGATGTTGTGAATCGAGTTTGGGATCTCCTGGAGGGAGGTCTCTTTGCGGCCCTGACACTGGCACTGGGCCAGTGTCGGGTGCCAGAATGGGATCTGAAATCGATCATAATGGAGGGGGGCCACTGTACATTGTACTCATGTGGCACTGGTAGTGTAATGAGTGCAGGTGTTTGAGGCTTACTCGTGCCCAATGAAGGATTTGGGGTATTTGGACCCTTGGATTTCTGTAACTTAGATGGGGATTGGAAGTCCTGTCCCAGGAGTATGTCATAACCTCCAGGAATATAGCTTGCTACTGCCAGAGTGCAGATTTTTATATCTATGAGGTCTTGTGACTCTCAATTGAAAGTAGGGAGTATCATTTTAAATTGATTGATACCCTCAATTGTGATGAGTTTATGTCGGTTAATGAAGGCTCCATAGGGAACTTTGTCTTTCCTTATGAGGGAAATTTGAGTACCAGAGTCATCAAATGCCTTGACCTGGTGTGCGGGGTAGCTACCTCGAGGAGGTGCCACATGTATGGGACCCTCGGCTGGAGGGACCAAGGACTTTGGATTTGTAACTGCCAAGGCGATGGTGGGAGTACTTGATGTATTATTAGGGCATTTTGCCCATGTGGGAGAGTGGCCACAAACTTTGCAAGCCAAGCAATAGCTCTGGCTGCAATCTCTTCTTGGCACTGCCCCTTAGGAGGGTGTAGGCATTTTTGGGGCACACTTGCACCCATTCGGCACTGCCGGTTGATCTGCCTCATGGGGAGGGTGTTTGGGCGGAGGGGGTGCCGGAGTAATTAGGGACCCTTTCCTCCAAGGAATTTTCCCAAGAGTAGGGAGACCTCGGCATGGGGAGCTAGGGCGGAAGTGGGTAATATAAAAAGGCATCCTGAACTGGATGTCCCCTTTCTGTCAGATTGAGCCACATGCCCAGTCGACCAGGCTCGGCCTTTTTATCTGGCCTCTCCAGCATGGGCATAAAGCACATGAGCCCAGGAGGGTGTTGAAAGTAATTAGGGCTGATGCGCCAGGGGCTGGTGTGGGGGGGCTGGACCCAGTGCAGATTGAGGCCATTGTAGCTCGGCATGGGTCCACTGGGCATTTTCCTGAGCCTGAGTGAGGGCCTGTCCTAGAGAGGAGTCCTTGTTCCAATTTTCTCCTGTCTTGCGCTGTTTTTCTCTTTGCAAGTCTATCCAGCCTATCTTGCTCTTCTTTCTTTCTTTCTATCCAGCCTCTCTTGTTCTTCCTTCTCCTTTCTCTCTTGTTCTTCCTTTTCGAGTTTATCTAGCTTATCTTGCTCTTCCTTCTTCTCATTTCTCTCTTGTTCTTCCTTTTTTGGCCTTTCTTTCGGCCTCTTCCCTCTTCTTCTTTCTTTCTTGTTCTTCCTTCTTTCTTTTGGCCTCTTTCACTGCCTTGGCATCGTTTATTCTCTCTTGGACCCACTCCCTCAGGGCTTGTCCTGACGGTCCCATGTCCTTTCCAGCAGACATATAGAACTTGAAGTCTTCATTTTGTTGGGTTCTGGATGTCATAGACATCTTGAGATAACGCTTATTTGGGTGTGACCCTTTAGAAAATCAATATGTCTGAAAAGACTCAAATTTCAGGGTGTCTGAAGAGACCCAAGTTTGTTCATAATGAACTGGTTTTCATTATGTCTAAATAAGACTTAGTTTGTTCTTGATGAACGAATTTTAATGTCTTGAAAGACGTAAATTGTATTCTATTTCACGCATGGACTTGGCCAGCTATTGCATGAATTTGGGGCTTTTTGGTTCGCCTCGTAGGATGCGACTTGTCCGCAGGGAACTGATTTTTAAAAAAATTTTGTCTCGTAGGACGTGGTTTCAGATTCACGCACGGACTTGGCTGGCTATCACGTGAATCTTAAGGCTTGGTTCAGGGAAGGTTTGCCTGTTCTTGAGAATTTTCTTTTATTGGTTTTGCCTCGTAGGGCGTGGATTTGTTCGCAGGGAGCTGGTTTGGTTTTGTCCCGGAGGACATAGGAAGTTTGGTTTTATTTCGCGCATGGACAAGGCTGGTTAAGGCGCGAATTTGGGTTTGGTTTGGGAGTGTTTGCCCATTCTTGAGAATTTAGGTTTTCTTGTGATAAAAAAATTTTCATTTTAGGGGAGTCCCAATACGGGTTGGGTTCAGGAACTCAGTGAGCATCGTGACACTCTTAGAATAATAACCCCAACAAAAATAAAAAAAAAATAAAAAGAAAAGATGTACCGTAAACCTTAAAAAAAAAAGGTAATGCTTGGAGAGACACTGATAACTGGCACAGAGGGGTGGGGGTAAGGTTTATGTACTGATACAAATTGGTGGGTTAGAAAACCAGCCGTTTTTAGAAATGCACTTCTGTTTATTTTTTATAGAAGTGGTAAGCTCATTGTCGAGATACGGATAAGTTAAGATTATATTATTTGCAAGATACACTGATAAATGTGCGTATTTTGCCAACCCTAATAAGAGCCTTATCCTCCAAACCTAATATAAGCACGAAACTTAATTCTATTACGCACGGGTGCTGTTTGCCTGAGTCACGTGGGTATGAATTTGCCTTTCACAATATTTACCACTTGGGTTTGTGCAGTAATTGACAGCTCAAGGTCGTCTGGTAGCACCTGGCAACAAAGGGCAGTGACCAGCATGGGAATTTTCCAGAGACTGACCCTGCTTATACAAACATATCCCGCTCAATAAAAATAAAAAGGTTCCGTACACTTAAGAAGGAAATGGCAGGCGGTTATTGAATGGAAACGCTTTGAAATGAAACAGAATTTTTCTATCACGTGTGGTGCTGTATGGAAGAATGTGTACAAATGAAAATATGAAGCAAACATATTTTATTCTGTTTGAGATTTTGTTCTTAACGGATTCCTAAATTCTACAAGAGAGAGAGAGAGAGAGAGATTAACTTTCTGAATTCCAGCGATACGGAAATTTGCTGATTGACCCACGTGGGATCTAAAAATGTACCTAGCTATTCCAAGAAGACAAATTGTCTGGATAACACAGGGAGGAAAGACACGCATATTTCCCTTTTCTTTTTCAATGCTGTGAAAACATGCAAGCCCTCATGCAGGGGCTATCAAAACTTGTGTAACGAATACTAACTCTCTCTTCTCGATGAGTGGATTGCATTCACTTACCTAACGTTTCCGTTTCTATTTTTAGTCACAATTTCACTTCCTATCGTAACATAAAATAAAAATACTCACTGTATGGAACTCCTTGACTGTGCACATGCAGAATTTATGCAAAAAGGTTCATTTTATTGTCTCGCATCCAACCTAGCTTCGCTAGTCGCTGATACGGCAAATTGCAAGGGAACAAGATTCAGTCTGCAACGTGCAGATTGCAAGATCTAAGGCAAAGAGGTCGCCATTTTTACAATTTGACCTGGGGAAAGCTTACCATGAGCCAGTTATAGACTCTAAATGAATGATTTTGTTACTTACCTCTATTTTGTATAAAATCTGACTGCTGTTGATTCAGGAAATCGTAAAAAAAAAGGAAAAAGGGGGAATATACCTGAGCTGAGGGCTCTACTCACAAGGTATTTTAAGTAAAGATGAAATGGATTAAAGGCAAGGTTAGGTTAATTATGACTTTATCCGTCAGTGTGACGATGCTGATACAAGGCACAGTATTTACAAACCCTCTGTAAACGGAGAGATTCACAAATTAAAAGCCAGTGAAATATCAAAAGATGCCAAATGGATTAACATGATTTTATGTAATTTAAACACAGGCATTTACGTAAACCTCCCCTAACAAGGCGAGATTGATATGGAAACACTGGCACTTAGAAATGAAAATAGGAAGTTTAGTACGAGCATTAAAACAGTGTGACTGACTGGAAGAACCTTTGCAACAGGTCACTTTACCTTGTAGAAGAAGCAGCTTCAGTGAGGGTAATGGTGGTGGCGGAGGGGCTAAGGGCTTCACTGGTACCAATACGGTCCCTACAAGATAACCACGTGGTAGGGCATGGCTCTGTGAAGGAGGCAAATGGAAGGGGAGATGTGTCCAGTAAGGTCCAGCAATGTCTCTCTCCCTTGTTCCTTCAATGAGACCCTTATATGATTTCGGTCAGGGTCAGGAGGTTATCCACAGGTAGATTGGGGTTGGTGTCATTTCCCTATGCATGGGCATCATCTGTGACTCAGTCCAGGTGTTTTATGTCCTCTCTTAATCTGCCTCCACGGTGCTATTCCTGCCCCAGGCCATTAGGATCTGAAAGCAAAACATTGCCACAGGTTCGAGAAGAGCAAGTTGAAAGGCGATTAAGGGAGGGGCCTATATGAAAATAGGAAGTTTGTCAGGGAGTGCCCAAAATAATGCACTGTTGTATTTTCTAGCTTTAAAAAAGCATTTGTGACTGGGACTGAAAATATATTATATATATATATATATATATATATAGAATATATATATATATATATATATATATAGATCATATATATATATATATATAATATATAGCTTCAGCACTTGTTTCTGGCCCTGTTCACTGGAATATGGACAGGTGGAAAGTTACAATGGTATATATACAAAAACATGAAGGTGTGGCCTTCACTGGATGTTAAGGAGGTGGCGTTTCTCCCTACAAGATAGATTGACCACTAGTGGTTTTTGGGGCATTAGCTCCCGTTTGGCGATGAAGGCGGTCGCGTTTCTTGGGTCATCTTCTTCAAAAGGGGGGAGGAGATGTGTCAATGGCGTCCGATTTCCAATGTCCTCCTGACAGGTTCATATTGTTGGTTTGATTGATGATAGCAGATTCAGCATCTTTCTTTTGTACGGACAGCTACTCTTGAAAATGATTTCGGTCATTTTCAGGAGGTTATCCTGACAGGTTAGATTGTTGGTTTGATTGTGTCAGATTCCAGCATCTTTCTTTGCATGGACAGCTACTCTTGAAAACCTGTGACTCAGTGGTTTTCAAGAGTAGCTGTCCGTACAAAAGAAAGATGCTGAATCTGCTATCATCAATCAAACCAACAATATGAACCTGTCAGGAGGACATTGGAAATCGGACGCCATTGACACCTTAATCCTCGCACCCCTTTTGAAGAAGATGACCCAAGAAACGCGACCGCCAGATCCATCGCCAAACGGGAGCTAATGAGGCCAAAAACCACTAGGAATTTGGTCAATCTCCTCCTTCTTAAGAAACGCCACCTCCTTAACATCGGATGATTAAGGCCACACCTTCATGTTTTTGTATATATACCATTGTAACTTTCCACCTGTCCATATTGTCAGTGAACAGGGCACAGAAACAAAATAATGGTTTCACTGTTTAAATAGTGTTTTATGGGCCTTCTTATTTTCATATTACACTGTAGTATTACAGAAAAAGACATTCATATATATATATGTGTGTGTGTGTGTGTGTGTGTGTATATATATATATGTATATAATATATATATATATATATATATATATATATATATATATATATATATATATATATATATATATATATTATATATAGTGACATGACTGTAACTATAATTTTGTCACAAATTCAATATACCTTTTTTCCACTCAGATATTAAACCATAAAAGAACTCGATATTAAATTCACTTTATGGTAGGGAATAATTTACACCCAAAGGGAATTAGATGTTCTAAGTACATGCGGCCTGGTTAGGGTTCGAGCCCAAAATGAGTAGGTTTTGACTCATGGCCAGAGCAAATGCGCCTAATTTGTGAAAAGACCTAAAATTTAAGAAAGGATTAATGAGGTTGAAGCTTTCAAGATTTTAAGAAACATTAATAGCCTTCACAGGGTCTTTTGAGTTTAAATTTGGTGAAAGATCAAACAAGGCCGGTCAAACAATGGGCAGGGTAAATTAGACTTGGAAGTAAAATAGATTGAAATTGCAGACTTAGGTTATACAGAAGTCTAGTTGGATCTGTGTTGTTATATGTAAGATTTTGGCCATTTGAAAATGAAGCTGTAAGAAGAATATTAGGAATAGGTGGCTGGATAAAGTAAGAAAATATACCCCAAGGGAATTCCACATGTAGATGAGATAATGATGAAAGGGGGATGGAGATGGCTTGGTCGTGTCCTTTGCACCATCCCTTGGAGAATTAAACATGATAGTGATAGTGTCAGCTGGAACCTTATGAGGTACAGAAGAGTTAACAGACCCAAAGATACCTAGATGAGAACTATGAGAAAGGAGGCTGGAGATCAGTGCAGATTTACGGTATAAAGCCCAGGAAGGACATGCGTGGCAGAATTTCGTAGTGCACTTTGCTTCACATGACTTAGTCACAGATAATTGAGTGGAAGTTTTCACTCGCTCTCCGTTGACGATTGCAAGTTTAGGCTACTACCATCTCGTGGTCTTATGTTGAAAAACTGCCGGATTCTTCCGGACCGCTTAACTTGAAACAGCAGAGTGAAAAACAAGACGTTAGTTCTACATTCAGTTTTAACTGTCATCTGTAATTTTTGTTTCAGAATGTTATGATTATGATCTTGATATATAGAACCCTGCATTTCCAAATGTAATTTCTTTTATGAAATAGTAAAACCCTCCCAAAAACTTGTGTAGAAATAGTCATTTATCGTAGTGGTTCCAATCTTTTTGGGAATATCGGTTTCGAGAAATTAATATTCTTAGAAGAAAACATGCTAAATACGCATGGATGTCAGTAAATGTGTAAAGTGACCATGAAAAATGTGTTCTAGGTTTAATGATTAAAAGGGGATGATTGGTTTGAGGCCACACAGCAGCCATGTGTCCAAATTATGCAGTTCTATTTTTATTTAAAAAACCATACGGAAATGAAACAAGGTAATTTTCGAATTGAAAAAGAATTTAAGAACTAAATAAAGATAGGAAAATATGACGAAATATGATTGCTATGTCTCTGAAAATAAAAACTAAGATATTAACTTTCAACTTATTTCCATCTTTCAGATTAGCATGAGATAAATAAGAAAATATACCTTCACGCCGCGCTTACAATTCATTGCTTTAGAGCTTTCTTTATTTTCCTTCGAACGTAGCCAACTCCCAGTCCAGTGCTAATTGTGATGTTTATTTACAGATTTGTATTGCAAGTAAGAGACACTTAATGTTAGTCAATGTTATGAAATCCAAGGGAATATCTGGAAAGAGCAGAAGTAACAATCAAGATCAAATGATGTCACAGAAATAAAACAGACATATCCAAGGGAGACGGATGAGTATGTTGACAGCAGATAAAGTATGCACCGACTTCATTCCTTCGCCACCTATTCTTGTATTTATTTTTTATTCATCTTGTGGCATCCACTGCTATAAAGACGCTTTGAGTACTACATGTATTTGAGATCATGTTTTGACCTAGAGAAGTTAATGGTTTCTAATGACTGTGCAGGGTTTATTATCGTTTTATTTAATAGGTTTAGGTTATTTCAAGAACGCAGAATAAAGTTTTAGTGAATATTGGGTACTCGTATTTATGTGCACGTTCAGGTGAGTGAATTGAGCCAAAACTTTCGTACGTACGTAAATGAATATGCACATAAACAATCATCCCATTTTATCATGTGATTGTACTCAGTGCTGTTGAATATATAATGTTTACCTATATTTCTCTTAAATGTGCAGAGAACAGATATTGCAATGAGGATACCTGACGGTGTTTTCGAGTTCAAAGATCACTTGGCTTTCTATTCTCATCTCATAAACTTCCCCCTTGTAAGCTCCTGCTCCATCTTACTCCTGTCCGTGGAACATATTTGTTGACTACCTGCTCTTCCACTTATAAAATTAACCCTCCGTAAATTAGAAGATCCTCTTTAGAGCTTCTTTCTCAGTGTGGCCGAATTTTGCAATGTTTTCTTCCCTTCTGGATGCAAACCATTTATCTCTTAAAATCTAGAGGCCTTGATTAGCGTGTATGTTTTGAGATCGAGGTTCTTTAACTTTTTCTCTTAATGCATTTTTTAAATAACGCAATCATTGGTGCTCTTTGGTAAGAATTTTTTTTCGAGTCATCGATCGGATTTTGAACATAGTATAATGAGCTGCTGTCAGCTGGGTGTAACTTTTTTTGTGCAATGCAAAGAACGTCCAGTTATTTTAGTTTTCTAATGTAGAACTTTTTTAAAGATGAATTTCTGAAGAGATCAGCTGACTATGCAAGACCCCAAGTTCATGTAGAATATAAGTGCAAATAGAATTTGTAAGTGAGAGATGTTCTCCCCAAAACGGCAAATAGGTTAAGAAATGAAAATGTTCATAATATTCATGGCTTATCTGAAAAGTTTATTCATTTCATCATTCTCTTGTTATGTATTTTTATATGTTGTAACTGCGAGGAAGTCAAATCTTTGGCATAACCGTATTTTGTTTATTGATGGCGATCGCTTTAACCCTTGTTCATGGTGCGGAAGGACCACCTGGTAGATTCGATGGCACACCCTCCCTTGGTCGTAGTAAAGGGTACATATATAATGATCTTTTTACGGAGGAAAAACTTGCTTTATAAAAGAATGAACTCGTTTTCTATTCCCAGAGATTTGCATTTAATTATGATTTATGCTCTCGGTTATCAGAATTCATCAAGTTTAGAAGGCTATAAAAATACGGGCAAAATAGTTAGATTTTCGAAAGACAGTGTTCATAGAATAAAGTCTAATATATTATTATTATATTATTATTATTATATTATTATTATTTATTATTATTATTTATTATTATTATTATTATTATTATTATTATTATTATTATTATTATTATTATTATTATTTAGAAGATGAACCCTATTCATATGGAATAAGCCCAAAAGGGCCATTGACTTGAAATTCAAGCTTCCAAAGAATATGATGTACATTAGGAAAAAGTAAGAGGAGGTAAAGGGAAATACAGGAAGAAGATACCTCACTTATTAAAAAAGAAAAAAATCAATTAATAAATTAATAAACAGATAAAAAATCTATTAAAATGCAAGAATAGTATTATTGTAGTAAAGCATTGCATCTTCTCTTGAACTTTTGAAGCTCCAATTGCACGATATCCCCAGGGAGACTGTTCCATAGTCCAACGGCGTGAGGAATAAAGGACCTCTGGAACTAAGAAGTTCTACACCGAGGCACATTCACTGCTTGGTGCTACTGTTTACCGAATCTGGTTGCTCTCGGCAGGAAAAGGGAATCGGGGATCAATTATTAATGTGAGAGACCTCTGTTAATAAAGCTTACGAAAAATTGACAAACAAAAGACCATCCGTCGATGGTGAAAGTCATAACTGGTAATATTAGGAGACAGAAACTTACCACCACGAACCACTTTGTCTAAAAGAGATAAATCTCTGACAGAAGCAGGCATATATACCGGAGAACAGTGTTCTAGTAAAGGAAAGAGAAATGACCTAAAACAGGTTCCATTTGATTTTATCACTGTCATAAACATATGAGGCCTTTCGTGCGGCATTTGCTGACACTTTCATTAGATGTTTCTCAAAAGTAATATGTGAGTCAAAAGTTAAACCTAGAATAGTTAAAGCTTCAGACTCATTCAGCAGGGTCCCATCCACCTGGAGGGGAGGATAAAGTGGAAAATCTGTACGAGATCTGCTGATCAACAGTGTTGTCGTTTTACTGAAGTTCAGCCTCATACCATTGAGGGCAACTTAATTTCTCATAAGTGGAGACTTTACTACACCCACAAGTGTTGCATCATTGGCGTACTGAGTAATCTTGTTTTTCAGGCCAACAACCATATCACTTGTATACACTAAAAATATCAGTGGACCAAAAACACTGCCCTGTGGAACTCTAGACACAATCGCTCTTGGTTTGCTGAAGATCACAACAACAGCAACTCGTTGCTGTCTACCTGTAAGGAAATTTTGAAGTAAACCTAAGGCATATCCACCCACTCCAAGATTCTGAAGTTTATAAATCAGTGCCTTGTGATTTACTAAATCGAAAGCAGCATTAAAATCTATTTGAATTACTCTACACTCAAAACCCTTATCCAGGTTTTCTTGCAAATGGAATGTCAAATCAGCATTAAAATCTATTTGAATTACTCTACACTCAAAACCCTTATCAAGGTTTTCTTGCAAATGGAATGTCAAATCTAAAAGAGCATTGCATGTTCCTAACTGCTTCCTATATGTATATTGACTATCAGCTAACAATCCTTTAGATTCCACATACTTATATAGTGGCTTAAAAATTTAATTTTTCTGCAACTTTGGAGACCACAGGTAGAATAGAAATTAGCCTGTAGCTACAGCTGTCTGCAGATATGCCACTCATTGGAACAGGTACTTAATTGCTAAGCTTGCGCTCATCCACAAAGATACTACGTCGACATAAAAATCTATAGATTCTACTAATCTGGGGAGAAAAGAAACTTTTTTTTTTTTTAAAAACAAAGGGAAGAAACCCTCGGGATCTTTTCCACCCCAGCTGTCAAGATGATCAAGAATTCTCCTAACATCCCAAGAGCAAAATGCAAATTTTGTAAGAATAGGTTCAGAAAGACAAGCATTAGGGAGAGGGACATCCTCAGCTGATTGGTTAGCTTCAAAAGCTCGATGAAGCAGTTAAGCTTTTTCCTTAGGGCCAGAAACCAATCTACCATCAGCTGTTAGTGGAGGAATTGAAGATGAGCCTGACCCAAAGATAGATGATGCTTATTTGGTCCATCACAGATGAGACTGAGTAATTCCTTCAAGTTTCCTCTTTAAGGAATTATTGTAATTTCTGTCAGCTATATGATAAATTCTATTCACAGCACGGCGAGACTCAACAAAAATGGTGTAATTTTCATGTGAACAAATTCGTCTCCATTGTTGAATTTGGTCTGTTTGCCATGGTAAGTTCTTCCAACATGTGTCATCAAACAACGGCTGGTCGTTTGTCCTGAATTTGATGACCTTTCTAGGGACATACCTTACTAAACAGCCATCAGCATTTCATTTAAGTTCTTCTTGGGATCTTGATCTGATATAGCATCTGAAATGTTAATATAAAGATAGTTATAATTAGAATTAAACAGCTTAGATTGTTATTATAAAGATAGTTATAATTAGAATGAAACAGCTTAGATTCCCTGTCTTCTGTCCTCTTGTGTTAGTAGTGTTTGCTTTTGTATTTTAAAAATAATGTGAATAGGTTGGTAATGTTTGTAATGGTATTTTAGTTTTTGTATCCTTAGTTGGGCATTTATGTAGGGCGGTCGATGAACTGCTAATAACCAAACTGTATTGGTACATGAGGCAGATTTTTTTTCGGAGAAGTTTCCTCCACAGGATTTTATTGTAAACCCTGCGGTAGAACGTACTAACGATTTTTTTTCTTAAGCCACCCTTCGGATTAACGCTTTACTTCAGTCTTCTAACCAGTATGTTCGAAGCCCGCCTGAGAAGAATTTCTTTCATTAATTTCCAATCGGATTTCAAGGTTCTCAGCGGCAAACGGGTTCTCAGATATTAGACAAAAGGAAAAAGAAACGATATGAGGTCGTTGTAGTCATTACAATACACTGAATGGTGAATGAGACCAGTAGTCTCTGTGTGTGTATATGTATATATATATATATATATATATATATATATATATATATATATATATATATATATATATATATATGTATGTATGTAAAATATATATATATATATATATATATATATATATATATATATATATATATATATATATATATATATATATACACACACATACACACATACACACATATACTGTATATATCTCATACATGCAAGCATACAAAAATACGTATGCTTACGTCAGCATACTACTAAAACGATAATCTGCATTCGTGAGATCGATTTGATCCGCGTTGCAATGACTTCAACATATTATAAACCGTTAAATTCTTTGCTTCTTTGTTTTTATAGCAAGTGTTCATATGGGTTGCTAAACCCATTTAAGGGAACGTCAACACTAATTTCCAATAAATCCTAACCACTGAAGGGTTAAATAGGCACTGAAAAGGAGGATGTTAATTTGATCTATACTTGAGGTCAAGCCGGTTTAATTACGTGATTGCATCGTATAAAAGAGTTAATGATATCTTCAGTTTTCAATGAAATCGGCTTGTGTGATCAGTTATGCTACAGAGAGAAAACGGCAATCTGTATACACCTAAAGAAATGGATTGCAAGAGGTAGGCTATTAAGTAGCAGCTAGGAACGGATTCTCGTAATTTTACATCGTTTCGAATCAGTTAACAAGGGATTTCACCCATAATGATATATGTATATCATTGATATTAACTTACAAGGCGGAAATTTCAGAGGAAAAAATAGTAACGTGTGATGTTTAATTCGCTAATGGTCAGGCTGCCAATCACTTATTTAGTAACTGATTTTAAGGCTGAGTAAATTCTGACAGTAACAGCAGAAAAACAAGAATACGATGCTGGTTTTATGTAAGGGACAGAGAAGTTAGTAAAGCTGGAGAAAATAGAGTTGAGTTTGTTTAACAAATAAATTTGTTGGAGAGCGTTTCCCATCTGTGGTTGACATTCCTTTGTTTCAAAAAAATGTGCTGTTAGTTGTAATGGGAGTAATGTTCTCTTCCAGTTGGCTGGATCCAGGTGCGCATCATCGCCAAAATCCGCTGGAAGTTGTTTTATAATTTTGCATATTGCAACCTCCGGATTATAGAGCCACACATTGGACAAGACTAACTGGTCAGCGAGCAAAAATTAATTTATGAGATTTTGGACTGATCAAAAAACGGATCAGAATATAATAATTGGCACTTGAAAATTATTAAGATTTTGGCATCTTTGACAGGGAATTGTCTTGAACAAAATGTATAATGAGGACCCCGAAGTTTTAAAGGTTTTCCTCTTGAAAAAATGAATCTCGGAAACACACAAATTCTGTTTTTGAAAAGTTAAGATCAAATAGTTCTATTTGAAGAATATTGAAATAGAACCGAGATGGCTCGTACCCCCTTTATGCGATAAGTGAAAGCAGAATTGAGTCAGTATACTTCCTCCTGGTTATGGAAACTTACAGTGGGTAAAGAAACTAAGGAAGGGCATTGACCCTTGGCATTTAGATTACTCCCAGGCGTATACCGGTAATTGTTGATGGTCGCCGTTTCTAGAAATTCGAAACTCTTCTGGTGCTTATTGCTTTTTTTAAATACTCATTTCTCCTTCTTTACCTGCAACAAACAAACAAAACGTCTGCGAGGAGTTGTTAGTATTCGTAGAATTGTATTCATTAATTAACCACCCTTTTTCTTATTTGTCTGTCCACACAGTTCTGACGAACTGGTCTAGTTGTCGTCAAGAGTGTAATTTATATTTTTTCGCTGTGTTACTTAATAGAACACGTTATCTCTTTGATACACATTCCTGTTTCTTCTTATTTCAAATAACTGCTTTTCTTATTGGTATACAATTATGAATCGACTTACCTATGGAATTTTATTTCCCTTCAGTACAGTTTTCGCGTAGTTTTCAGTTTTTGGACGCGTATTTTAGGTCTTGCTCATTCCTCATGCTCGCTTTCACTCAATGATATGTAATCAGAAAGTTTTTAGGGCTTATTCATTTGTTCGTTTTGCTTAAATTGAGTATAAAAATTTGTTGAGAATTGTTACTATTATACTTTTATACAATAACGTCCACAGCCTCTTCCACAGCACGTGAGTTTTTATTCCTTCAAGGTACTTTTCATTGACTGACGGTCGTCATTTGAACATATTATTTGCAGTGTTATCATTTACTTGCTCCCTACTAATTTGCTTTGTCCGCAGTAGCAAATCGTATGTACTGATATGAAGTTTGTATAGCTTCTCCCTAATAATGCATCATCAACTTCCTTGTTATTCTCGGAACCTGTAAATGGCTTCCTTTTCAGTAGGCAGTCTTTATAATACTTAACTTGTTCTTTTCAAGAACGTCTACTGCCTTTCCTAGTATATGGTGCTTAATTTTTCCTTTGCTTCTTTAAACGGTAATCAGCAGGTAATCACCATAAAATCATTTCTAGAGATTTTGTTCTTTTTTTATTTGCACCTTTCATGAATGTGCCATTGTACGTACTTTACTCCTATTATATATAGCTTTCATGAACTTTTAGTGTCGTTGATTATAAATCGTGTAATTCTTAGTTTTGTGCAGTTACAGTTATGTCTTTCCTGGGCTTTTATTGGGATAAGCTATCGGTACAGTTATCATATATTTTTTAGCATAGAAATTCTACGGTTGCTAGTGGTAGTCTTGTTATTTATCTTCATATTTATGATTTTGAGAAGCTTGTTATGCCCTTCCATAGAATATAAATACCTTTTCTCTTCTGAGGCCCGTCGTCTCAAGAGTTTTCTTTCCTCGTAATCTTCATTAGCGTGACTTCCTCTTTCATAGCATGCAAGAGAATTCAGTACTTCTTGCATTTTCCGTTAGTGGGTTATACGTTCCGTGTTACATCGTGAGACTTTCAAATGTCCATCCGTGCACAGTGAACCTTTTTTTTTCTCTCTCTCTCTTTTAATCTGCAAGTTAAAACGGACTCCTGAATACCATAAATGGCGACGTTTCAATCAGATTGCAAACTGCAATTTTCCTGACGTTCGTCTGGATAACTTTATATTTCCATTATATTTGTCATTCATACATTCATTTCGCAGCAGTTTAGATCACTGACGCCTTACTCTAGAAACACTTCAACACCAAGACAGAGGACCTTTAGTTCCCTTTTTTAAACGATTCCCAGTGGAAAAGGCATCTCATTGACCTTATCAGTCTCAGGTTTTAAGGGAAAAGAAAAAAGAAGTGGGGGGAAAAAAGATCCCTACTTAACCCATTTTAAAGAGCGTATATTATAGGAATAGGGTAAAATGGAGACTGTTTCATCTTCAAGCACACTACGATGAAGACCTTGATATTACATCTATGAATTTTTTAAATTTTACGAACAGTAGAAATGCAGAGAAAACTATCAACCCGGGTATAGGAGTGCCTGGTCAACTTTTTGTTTTACCAAAGATAGATGTGTTAAAAATCCTTAAAACCTACGGTCAAGACTTTCATCTGGAGTACAAGTAAAGTTTTTTTTTTTTTTTTTTTTTGCGAGGGCTTAAGTGGTTTCAGATTTTCTTAATTAAATTAAGGCTCTTCATTCCGGACACAGAATTATCGCGTCAAGTTTTTTCTTACTAATGGTTGAGCTGTTCTTAAATGTCATTAAAGTACATTAAGATCTTCAAACGGGCTACGTGATTCCGGTAAAGTTCTCATTGTGCGAGAACGGTAGCATTATGAGCTACTTTAACAACAGATAAAACGAAGGCCCTTTTGGGTCGACTCTCGTCTGCCAGCGTTCTCAAGGTCTTCATCGTATATTCCAGATTTGGAAGCACAGTGAAGGTCAGAAAGATTCAGCCTCATCTACTCCGTTCTTTTAGCACCTGAGTTACGCAGCATCAAGGAGCTGGCACCTGTGGAACAGAATAAGAAAGAGAAAGACATTGATCGAAGATTTTTTTATGAAAAATAGTAATTGCTTCAAACTCTTGATAAAATTAGATTTAGTCTCTTGATAAGGAAAGAATTTGGGAAAAGATAAAAATCTTACGAATAAGCAGTGTAGAGCAGAAGGAATCTGTGGCTGGTAGATGATAAATGAAGTAAAATTTTTATTAATTATTTTTAAATATGGAAATGCTATTTGATTTCAGACGAATATCTATTTGAAATTGGTAGTCGTGAGGCTACTTTTTAAATTTTTATAACAGCTGCTGTTTATTATTGTAAGTATATTAATTTTCTGTTAGATTAATGTCGTTTTTAACTTATGTATATTTAAATACTACGATGCCATTATAAATCTCTCTCGGTAAATCAACAGCAAATTTCTGGTTACCTTTTCGGTACATTAGCAAATTAAAAAGAATTTTTACACAATAAAGGATTGAATAAAATGTTCGGTGTAGCGTTGAAAAACAAAAAAATTCCATTTAGTTAAGAGGAGTTTTAATTTGGACGAGTTGTTATCTCAGCTGATTTTAATTACAGAATTTCAGGCAATTCGTAAGTTTTAAATGGATTTTATTTCGAAACCGGATTAGAAACATACGATGAGATTAGATGCTTTTCCGGTATGTAATTAGACACTCATTGCGTAAGTAGGACTGAATTTCCGAATGCACGTTTAAGTAACCCCGAAGGTTTAAGTTCTGGGTCATAAAAAACATTCCATTCTCTAGGAACAGACAGAAATCCTGGAATACTTCAAGGGCAACCGCTCGCATTTCTGGTTCCTACAGTTTCCCAAATTATATCCTTTTCTTCCGCCTCGCTTTTCAGGATGTCAGTCCTCCTCACGTCATCTGGCCCTTTTTCTGCGACCCTTGCGTCAATTTTTCAGCATTTCCAACGGTAGTGACCACGGGCGCCCTTGGTCCAGTTTTGGGAGGGGCTGGCTGGAACGGTTGGAATGTGCCGCCGAAACCATCGCTGACGGATGGACGGTCGAACGTCCCGTCGCCAACCGGTTCTAGACAGACGAGCATCTTCTTCTGTCCTGGAGACTGTTTTACATCTAACCCCTCCCCCCATTGCATCCACTTCCAGAGCCCACGTTGCCCCCATTATCACCCCACCAATACATTATTTTACTCACACCGTCTGGTATTTTTGTTGGAAAGCGTTCGCTTCGGTTCAGTGAAATAGTTCTGAAGGGCGTTTATCTTCTTAGGGGCGAGCTGGGGATAAAGAGAAATTATAAAATCATCGATAAAAATCTTAAGTAATAAAATGAATAACGAAACGGCCAAACTTCAGTAACTTGTCCTCAAGAGCATTACAGGTACAACATGGGCCAAAAGGTAAGAAAAGTACACATTCCTCTTTCCGATTGAAGGAAGAGCTTAAATAGGAGAGAGAGGTGCAGTAGGAAGAATGTGTGAAAGTGAAGATGGAGGAATGAAGAAGGAGCTAGGGGGTAAAGATGGGGGAATTGAAGAGGCAGCTTGGGGGTGAAGATGAGCGTGCAATACCGGCATGTAGAGCCGAAGAGATCGGGCCCCAGGGGAACATCCTTCACATACCACCTGCTGCTACTGATGGACTTGGCAGGATTGAGTGGACGGAGGTATGCAGGAAGAAGGGTAGGGAACCGAAAGAATTTGCATCATTATAACAGAAAATTAAGGGATGTTGGAAACAGAGAGATAAAAAAACAGTGTTTTACTGATAATTTTATGAGATTCACTTGATATTTTTTCGTAAGAAAGGCAAAGAATTTTAGTGTGTCCGACTAGTTTGGCTGTAAAAACATAATAAGCGAGAATCAAAGGGTAACGGTATCGAAGTAGAAGTCTTAGACAGAAAGGAAAAGTAATACTGGATAACATGACAGCAGAAATAGAGGTTAGGAACCAAATGTAGCAGACTTGCCATGAAAAAAAATTTACAAAAGGGGAAAAAATAAATGCAGAGTTAAAAATGATTTAAAATGATTCGTTCACCTTTGCATGGGGTGAAGTCATTTAAAGGAAAACTATGTTCTGTCGAGCTTTAGGTTTTTGGTTGTAGTATTATATTTTAGCTTTTTAAAAATTAAATTTTCCTATAAGATTTTTATATTCCGCAGGTAGTTTCTTTCAAGGGATGTAGTGTACAGTACAGTTCTCGTCATGTACCAAAAAACTGAGCGATTTTGTTCGAACATGCAATATATAAAATCATTCATATATTCATATGTATTATAGTAGTGATAATAACACGAATTTTTGCATGTTTTCTAAAATGGCTCCCCAGCTGTATATACAACTGTAGAGCGTTTAACCACTACAGAAAAGCGCAATATTGCATTTAACAGTTGTATATACAGCCGATGAACCATTTTTGAAAACATGCAAAATTTCTGTTCGCTACAGAATCCTCATTTATATATTTTGTCCTTCAGTTAGCAACAGTTCAGCATTTTTATGGTTTTTTAATCAAATACCAAGGCTCTGTTATTAAAATATTTTCACTCCAGTAACAACAGTTCCTTATTTTTATATTTTGTCTTTTACTTAACTAGCAACAATTGCTCACCACTATAGTTTTTCCCACTCACCTCACAACTAGCAACAGCTCCTTATGTTTCCCACCTCTGGAAACAGTTTCTCATTTTTAGTGACTATTCAACTAGCAACAATTCGCTATTTTTACAGTGCGTTCACTCGCCACTCAGCTAACAACAATTCTTCATTTTAACAGTTTAGTTTTCTCGCTCAAACAGCAGTCTCACATTTTCATAATTTTTTCATTGAAGTAGCAAAATTTCTCATGTTATATTGCTTTCTCCCACGACTCACCTTGCAGCAGTTCCTTAATTTTATGCTTTTCTCATTCAACCAGCAGCAAGTTGTTATTGTTTTAGTTTCATAATCGTCACTCGGCAACATTTCCTTATATATATATATATTTTTTCAGTCAAATAACCCAGCTCTTCATTTTCATTGTTTTGCCCTTGCCACTCAACTAGTACAAATGAAATAAAATTCCTCATTTTTATAGTTTTCTCACTCAACTAACAACAATTCCTCAGTAGTACAGTCTTCTCAATGAACTAGCAGCATAATAGTAGTGCTTATAAAAATGCCTCATTTTTAGTGTATTCACTCACGACTCAGCTGGCAACAGTTCCTCAGTTATATGCTTTTCTCAGAACTAGCAAAAAGTCATTATTATAATTTTATAATCATCACTCAACTAGCAGCATTTCCATGTTTTTTTTTTTCAGTCGAATAACAACTGTTCTTTATTTCCATTGTTTCTGGCAGTTCCCCTCAACTAGTAAAAATTAGTAACATTTCACATTATAGTTTTTTACTAACCGCTTAAGTAGCAACAATTCTAAGTTTTTGTATTTTATTCTGTCATTTAGCAACAACTCATTTTTATAGTTTTTTCTCACAACTAGCAATAATGCCTTATTTTTATTGTTTTTTTTTCTCTCAAGCTGCGATATTGGATGTTTTATTTACGTGAGCAGCAGTTCCTCTTTTTTATAGTTTTAGTTTTCTGTAAAATAAAAATATTGGGCCGACTTTGTCTGTCCGTCCGCGCTTTATTCTCTCCGCACTTTTTTTCTGTCCGCCCTCAGATCTTGAAAACTACTGGGGCTAGAGAGCTGCAAATTGGTATGTTGATTATCCACCTTCCAATCATAAAACATACCAAATTGCAGCCCTCCAGCCTCAGTAGTTTTTATTTTATTTAAGGTTAAAGTTAGCTATAATCGTGCTTCTGGCAACAATATAGGATAGGCCACCACCGGGCCGTGGTTTAAGTTTCATGGGCCGCGGTTCATACAGCGGATATCGAGACCACCTAAAGATAGACCTATTTTCGTTGGCCTTGATTATACGCTGTAGCGGCTGTACAGAAAACAATTGCGCGGAAAACTCTTCGCCGCATTTGTTACTTGTTTTTTCACAACGACAAATCCTTATTTTTATAGTTTTTCCAGTCTATTAAGAACAGTGCCTCGAATTAATAGTTTTGTCAATGAGCTAGCTGTCCTAATTTTTAAGTGTATTCGCTAACGTTTGAATTGGCAAGAATACCTCATTTTTATCCTTGAGGCTTCAACCACATCTAAGGTTTCTAGTGTAATCACTTTTGGGCTAATATTTTAATACTTAACAGTAAGTAAATAGATGGCATATGAATTGAATCATTGCAGTAATCATCATCATCATCATGGTAGTAGTGATAACGACCGAAGGATTGATCTTCATCTTCGCTAATTTGGCAACGTAGGAAGCATCAGCTGCTGTTACTTATGATGCCTTCCATCAGCTGATGTTACTTATGATGCCCAAGATGAGAAAATGTAATTACACAGTGCGTCTTCTTCCAAGGCCCTTGTCTTTCAGTGTGATTTAAATTTTTTCCATTTTTCCTTATTCTAAAATGAACTGTTAGGAACCTTTCTATACGAACAACGCCTTCATTCACCCTCTTGTTTTAAAGTTAATAATATCCGTTTGAACAGCTTTGTCCTCTTGCACTTAATCATGGTGAACATTGTTTACTTGTTATAACCCGAAAAATGAATGGCGCAGTTTTCCATTACTGGGAGTTTAATTGTATTGTTAAGTCTTTTATTACTGATACTGGCAGGAACATTCTAAATACCCAGACCACATTTATATATATATATATATATATATATATATATATATATATATATATATATATATATACATATATATATATGTATATATATATATATATATATATATATATATATATATATATATATATATATATATATATATACATACATACATATATATACATACATACATACATACATACATACATACATACACACACAGTATATAGATATATATAGTATTATCATCGCCTCAACCTCCGTGTGACGCAAAAGGGCGTCTGTAAACTCTTCCACGTGTATTTCTTTTTCTTTATCTTTCATAAATATCCGTTCATCTCGAGCCTCTTTTCTCATAGTTTTTATTTCCAATCTTATGCAGCCTGCCCATTTGATTTGTTTTTTTAGACTTTCTCTGCATTTCAACTCAAGAAAACCTATACAGGGTCGATTGTGTCGCTTAATAGTTGATTGTATAGAAATGCCTTAAATTGTGATGAAGCTTTATCCATCCTGCACTGTTAAATAATTTCAGAACGGAATTTTCGCTGATTTTGTAGGTTGGACAGACTTGGATGTTTTGAGCTCAAGGCAAATAACGTACCGAAATTTGTCCTTTCTTCCTTTTTTTTTTTTTTTAATGAACACAAATGTTCTCCTTATTAAAATTAATTTATTCTTGCTCAAGAATAAGAAATTAACAAGCCTGTGTAAAGGAGTCGTCATTTGCATTATATTTAATAGAAGTGATTTCTTAATATTGTGTGTTCATTAATATCGACGTTACCCTATCATGATGATATAACTACGATAACAACTTTTTTCTCTGGATATTCATCATTCTTAGCCAGAATTCGACTGGAGAAAAAACACGTCTTTGAATTTGCCATTTGAGGTTTTTCTCACGCTGGTTGCTTCTAACCGTTTCAGCTCTTCGTTGGATCAGTCGGTAGAGCTGCGGACTGTCACTCGATGGGCCGGAGTTCAATTCCCGGTCGGCTAATGAAGAGTTAGAGGAATTTATTTCTGGTGATAGAAATTCATTTCTCGCTATAATGTGGTTCGGATTCCACAATAAGCTGTAGGTCTCGTTGCTAAGTAACCAATTGGTTCTTAGCCACGTAAAATAAGTCTAATCCTTCGGGCCAGCCCTAGGAGAGCTGTTAATCAGCTCAATGGTCTGGTAAAACTAAGTTATACTTAACTTTTCGTCTAAACCCTTTGCCTCGAGGGGGAGCTCTCGGCCTAAATACACTTATGCACTCACAGAATTTGATGCACACCGAACTTCTTGTTGATTCATTAAGTTGCCGAATTGTCCAGATGTAATTGCTTCATCATTCACGCCCAGAGGACAGAGTCCATTTTCAGAGAAGTAACTTGAAAAAACCACCCAAGGCAACTTAATTCAAGAACTTTAGAGTATAAGGCTGTTTGTGCGTTGTTGCCGTAGTAGATAAATCTGCATAAAAAAGAAAACAGAAAATTTAATATATACAATGACATGCAAGGTATGTGAGGTCATTTTTTTCTCTTGGCAAACTCCTGACAGATCTCCCTGCAGGAACAAAAGGGGGTACAACCCCAAACCCCTTGAGGACTGTTCTTCCATGGAAAAGATACCTTCTTTCGTGGGGTGGCAGTAAACTGCCCATCCACCCATGTATTCCGTCTTTCATATACTTTTAGAAAAAATTTTTTGTGTCGGCCTGGAATGTATACTTTAGTCTCGCCCCTAGATACCAGGACGGTTCGCACTGGTCAGTGGGTAATGAGTACTGAGCAAGGAGGGTAAGCGGTACTGACCAACCAGCGTAGGAGTACTGACCACCGTGGACAAAAGCAAGTTCGTGCACAGCGGTCATTTCTCTTCGAAAATAATGGCCGTCGCACCTTCCACTTACCGTCGTTTATTCCTGGGCACCGATTCAATTTTCGGAACCTGCTCAATAGAAGACATTAACATTACAGTGAGATTTTGTTTCACTGATAATAACAATCGAGCTGTGCTGTATCTGTTGTGGTTCGTCGGTTTCTTGTTTGAGCGATTTTTTACCCCTTTAAATGTGTTTTTTTTTTGCTAATTAAATATTGGGAATAATGAAGATGTTTTTGATTACCTACGGTTATGTTATAATATTAGTAATTGCAAAAATGCTTTTCCCTAAAGGGAGTAATATAATGAAAGTGCTTGCAAAGTTTTTACGGGTTTTGCAGTGCCTATCTCCGTTTTTTTTAATATACCCAACCGTAAAGAAAGAAGTAAAATTAACAACATAATATTTTTCATAAAATTATGATTTTCCTTTTACGATCGCCAGGATAATTGTGTGACACCGACCTTGGGAAAAGTTAGATAGAAATTATCATACAAAGTGGGAAAAAAAGGAAATGGACTTCGGATATTTTTTCCTTGTTGAATGGGCAGTGGAGGAATACGTGACTTTAAAGGAATATTTTTCATGTTTAACTTCTCCCTTAACTGTTGCGCTCGGCGTCGATTTGGTAACAGATTGTGAAGGCCTTATGTTGTTTGGGCGCCTACTACTTCTGTTAATACACAGCCACTTCATATAAACTAGTTATTTGATATTTCAGTCCTACACAGATTTCAGCGACAGTATTTCAGTTATGCGGGAATAAGATATGTTTAAAATATGAAAAATTTTAGGTACGTAAAAAATATTTAATATATTTTCTCCTAGAAATAATTCAGACAAATGAATAAATACAGGCGCATAGTCAGTGTGTGAACCATACATATTATATAGTCAGTGTATGAATATATACATATATATATAATATACAGTATATGTATATATATATATATATATATATATATATATATATATATATATATATATACATAAATATATATAAATATATGTATATGTGTGTGTGTAATAGCATTTTCACTCTACGACGTAGAAGTAGTTCCAGAACAACCGTAGTCTTTAGCGATTCTGCTGTATTATTTTTCTTGATCTCAGCTTATGCTGGTATGCAGATGAGAGTGTGGTGTTCTACCACTTGTAAGTGTTTCCAGCAACGTCTCATCAGTAAGATTTCTAAGTTAGATATTGGGTTGGAGAAAGCAATTAAATTAGGCTATGGCCAGTCTCAGATGGGGAGTAAAAGGGAATGAGATTAGTAGCTCTTCCAATTTCTGGTAGAAAACCGAAAGCTGCACCAACCCCAGCTAGGGAAAAAGGCGTATGGTTATATATATATATATATATATATATGTATATATATATATATATATATATATATATATATTTGTATATACACATTTATATAATGTATGTATGTATATATATATATATATATGTATATATTATATATATATATATATATATATATATATATATATATACATATATTATATATTTATATATGTATATATATATACATATATATATTATATATTATATATATACATACATATATATATATATATATATATATATATATATATATATATATATATATATATATATATATATATAGATAATATTGAAGTTACAGTAATTTAGGAATAACTGCCAGAATCAGTGAAGAGAAAATTTTTTAAGTTGACATATATGCGAGAACTGAAAGTAACTGTCGCAAGCAAGGATACGATTGACTACTTCTAAATCTTTTGAATTCAAAGGAACACAAAAGAAGGAATACGCTAATGAAGTATCCCAGGAGAAGATAAATGAAGAGGTAGAATAAGAGGAGAGATTTAATAAGAGCCGTTTAAATGAGCATTGAAATGAAAACAGAAATAAAGTTCAGTCAAAATTGAAGAGAATTAAATTATATTGGGTAAAAGTAGAATTTGAACATGGCGATGGTATAATATCTTTTTTTAATTGTGAAGAGATTGAGACCATCATGATTGCCCAGGGCGAGCTCGGTCACTTGCATCGTGATGACAAACCCGCCCCTTAAAAAGACCCAGTTATATTTATCAGGAAGTGAAGAAAAAACGACGAGGGGTAGGATGGATTCAGTGGAAAATTAATCAAAAGGAAATCGAAACAAAGATTTGAAAAACAAAGGATGGCATAAAGTTAGAAGCCATTAAAATAGAAGGGGACTGAAGACGAGCCAAAAGAGAGAGAAAAAAAGAGAAATAGTAAAAAGAAGGAATGGTCAGAGACGAAGCCTTGCATGCGCTTCTTCTGCCTTCTGCATCGCCTGGAGCTTTGGCCAGGGCCGACCATGTTCCAGATTCCCAGGACCTAACACTTTGATATCTCGCCCTTCGGTTATGATAATGAGGAGCTGTAATGACAAGCCCCGGTATCAAGGTCCCCAGGGCAGAAGATGTGTCTGCAGTAGCAGCCTCGTCGTAGGGGTCGTTTTCGTATACCTTCGTCGTTTAGCCTTTTCCTTAAGGACATTGCCTTGCTTTTTTAGCTCTGCTTTTTTCTTTCAGTCTTTGGGATTCTTGTACTTAAACTTGGCAGTGATAGAAAAGCTGGATTTTTAATGCTTTATTTTTTTTCCCTTTTTTTTGCCAAATTCCTTTCTCAGAGCCTTCTTTTGATGGTGCTTTTACTTGGTTAACATTTGTGCGATGCTTAACCGGGTATGAAGAAGGCTCCCTTTTTTTTTTTCTTTTTCTTTTTTGGGCTCTCCGAAATATTGCTTATCCTCAAACGAATACTTATATATAATTCTCAATTGAAGACATAATGTAAAAAAATATTTACATATATTTTTGCACCGACCGAGACTAACTTCGCCTCTAGACGTCACAGAAAAAAAATTATATTTTTCTCATATTTTGTGCTTTTGACCGACGCATCCCGTCCTCCTTCTTGTAACTTCTGTTCTTTGCTTTTTTTACGAATGGGAGAAGGAAGGGTCGCGCTCAGATGGCATATTTCGGTGTCTTGGACGGTGATTAGAAAGGAGGTATCTTTAAGGCATTCATCTTGCAGTAATGATTGCATAGTAGACATTTTTTTTAGGGTTACCAAAGAATAGAGATTGTTACCTATCCTGTGTATGGGTTACGTTTTTACCTGTACTAATGGTAGGAAACGGAACGCGTCAGAATAGCAAGAATTCCAGGATTCGCAAATACTGACCACAGCTGGAACCTGAAATACAGTTGTTCAAGATTAGAAGTTCTATTCATATAGGTTTTGTGTAGAGCTTACTGAAATTGTACCAGTTAGTAGTTAGATGATGAATTAAAACTTTTAATAAAAAAATATATTTTCTTAAGTTTCCAATACTGTCTGCATGCTCAGTATTTCATATTCCGGAGGCTAAATCTATATTGTAACGGCGCACGTTATCGAGGAAGTAATGTGAAAAATAAACAGTTTAGGATGTGTTACCTTAAGCTGGCTCCAATACTAAGCAACTTACCTAACCTAATCAATGACATGACCTCCTGATGCCATCTCTGTTAGAATATAAGGTGCTACCCTCAATGTCACATGGACGAAATAACATTCACAGATAATATATTCAATCAAAAAAGGATTGTGCTATTTTGTTAGAAGTCGTTTGAGCATCAAGCAAAAAATTTCCGCATTTCTGTCAATGATCAGTATTTGAAGAGAACATGTTCACATAGGCTGGATGGCACGAAGGGTCTGTCCATGCACACCATGACCTTTAAGACCTAAGGGCCACAAATGCAAATTGTGATGAATTATAATAAATTCAGGTTTTCTCCACGTATGATTCGTATATGAAACGGAAGTAACGGATTCACAGGTAGGGGAAAAAGGACACCGACTAATGGCCAGGTAAAAATATCTTGGATGGTGTGAAAAGAACAGTATAATAAAAAGAAGGAGAAAGTCACCCTTTGATGGGCATGTCTTCGTGGGAATTATTGTGTTGTATATGATTTTGGTGGTAATCACTCTATTTTTGATTTACTTAGGGCTATGGAAGTGGAAATATCATGCCTATGGGTGTGTGTGTGTCTGACAATTGTATGTATATATATACTGTATGTATATCAGCTAGTCAGGTAGCGTAGTGACACGATATTTTTAATGACAAAAATAGAGTTTACAAGGAAGTGTGCAAAGCATTGTGACGTATGTTTCCGTCTATTAAAATACAGTGAAGTTAGAATCCACTTTGTTAAGCCCTTTTGAAACTTGTGTGTCAGGTACTAAAGGTGGCATAAAAAAAACACGCGTCAAAAGCAGTTATTTATTACAAGTTTAATAAACACATATTTCCCCGTAGGGGGATAGTGCTGTCAGTGCACTTCAGGCGGTGCACTGTAGGCATTACCTTGTTCTTTGCGTTCGGCCCTTAGCTACAACCCTTTCATTGCTTTTACTATACTTCCGTTCATATTCGCTTTCTTCTGTGTTACTTTCCACACATTCTTAACAATTGTTTCATAGTGCAACTGCGAGGTTTTCCTCCTGTTACACCTTTCAAACCTTTCTGTTCTCAATTTTCCTTTCAGCGCGGAATGACTTCATAGGGGCCAGCGCTTAGCCTTATCCAAAATTTTATATTCCATCCCAATGCAAAATATAGAATTTGTAAGAAAATAATATTTTTGTTTATTGAGGCAGTTTAAACCTTTATTTATATTTTTATACCCTGACTTTGGATGATAAACTAATAATAAGAGAGACTTATTTTCTTTTACAATGATATACAATGATAACCTTCATTACATTGTGAAGAGGATGGCTGAGACGTCACCGTCAGCATTATTGGCGTAATCGCCTGGTGATTCAGGGCCATTGTTTCCTGTGGAGCAAGAATAAAAATATTAAATGTTTTTAAGACAAAAATTTCATAAAGCAGTTGACAGGGCCCTCTGTATATTGTATAACATACAACCCGAAGTAAAATGACTAATATAAGTTCTGGTATAAGTAGTGCTTCCTTGGAACTGGGAGAAATTTTATGTTTCACCGCGAATCGGATCAGGCGCGCGCGCGCACACACACATTTTATGTATGTGTATATATATATTATGTATGTATTTATTTATTTATGTATGTATGTATTTTTGTCTACAGGTGACTATTATCAGTTGTGTTTTTAATGGCCAGACTGACCTCTGTGTATGCATAAGCTAAACTAAATTTATATTTGTGAGTTGACATACCTGGAACCTCTCGTGTTTTTGGTCGAGTCCTACCACGAAGGGTGATAGCCTCCTCATTTATTCTTGGGATGGAAAAGGGCTTGCATTTATAAGGGTATCCAGTAAAGTGTAAGGGAGTTCAGAAGTTAAGACGTGTTTGTGGGTAGTTAATTTGAAAGAATTTATAATATATATATATATATATATATATATATATATATATATATATATATATATATATATATATATATATATATACATACATATTTACAGAGATATATATTATATATATATGACACAAGTGTCAATTAATATCAAAATTCACAATACTTTGGGAATAACTTACAATCAAATTGAACTATATATGAATGATAAATGCATCTGTCCTATTCAGGATTCGAACCTGGGCCTTTGGTTTAGATACAGTGATAACAGCCGACTCTGACCACTCTTCAGCCTTGATAGCCGAGCGTTAAAGTTTAACTGCTTATCGTTGGCACATGCCCATATTGTAATTCCCGTAGGGTGTAAGTTGTTCCCAGTGTATAGTGAATTCGATATCATGCGATATTTTTGGTTTAATATTTGGGTATATAGAAAGGTCTCGTTTGTATAAGTGATACAAATATACTCAGTATATGGGCATGAAGAAAGTGAAGCAGTGGAGTGCAAGGTCTTTTACTTTAGGCAGTCTCAATCCGCTGTCCGCCCTCCCCCAAAAAAAAATGATAATAATAAAACCAAGAATAAAGATAAAACCAATTAAAAGTATACAAGTGTCATCACATTTGAGGTAGATCTTTAGATGAGGAACAGGTTTCTTGCATTTATTCAGGTACTGGATTAACCAAATAGATGCTGGGGACGTTAACAAGTACAGTATTACTGAGAGTTCTTTGTTTCTTTGTCAAATCTCTTGTGAGCATCATACATAGAGTGGGGTCAAGAGAATATAAACCTGGACTTTATATTATTTACATTTGTTAACTTTATTAATGCCGATTCTGAGGTGTTTACGAAGACAATATTGTTACATGTAGTTACACTACTACAGGACAAAACAGTTGATTTATTCTGACATGTAATTCCTCACCTCCCTGCCCCAAATGAAGTAGACCACAGCGTAAAGGCGAAAGATCTTGCACGACTGTTTCACTTTCCTTGTGGCCACATACTTCATATTTTGTGACATCCTAATCCCTGTGTCATTTGTTATACACAAATGCACGTACAGTTATTCACAGACTTATGTTTACACACACACACTTGTTGAACCGTATATTTTTTCAAGATGTCGTCCATCTACTTATCATGGAAGAATGTTCAACCTACAGATGTAAGAGGTAATCTAAGATTTGCTGATTGATCTCATTGTGACCGTCAGTCAAACGTAAAGAAAAGTAAATCAGTTCGTGGTGGACATTCCTCTCTCTCTCTCTCTCTCTCTCTCTCTCTCTCTCTCTCTCTCTCTCTCTCTCTCTCTCTCAAATTTCTAGGATGTAATAGTACGGGTAATGAAAACGCTAATAAAAATGTTTCCCCTTTTCCATGTTTGACAATACCACCTTTAGCGATGCATCGTTCCCTTAATAAACAACGTTTACGCAAAATAAAACATTCCCATTAAGGCTAGGGCGTCATTTTTTATTTATTTTTTTATTTAATAAAGCTGATTAACGTTTAGACTTAAATAAAACATTGGTTATTAAGGCTAGCGAGAAATGAATTTCTATCACCAGTCATTTTTTATTTATTTTTGTTTTATTTGGATAGAAAATCATTGAATATAAAATAGATCCAACTAAAAGATGAGCGTGCCTGAAATGTGCTTCGTAAAAGGGACATTCAAATTATGTCATATGCAGCTGAATTTTAAACAAACATAAAATGTGAATTTTGTACAGATGTTGCGCCTCTTTTGAAAGGTAATGGACGAAAAGATGTCCCCCATCAATCACTTAGTTGTGTTTGCTTACGCACGTAGCCTACCCTCCTAGGAGTGCGTAGGCAAAGACTTACATGCCTCTGTTTGGTTTTCTATTAGAGATTTGACTTTTGTTTTCTTAGCATTGACACTCAGATACGGTTACCTTTCCACGATCAAATATGAAATAAAGTAAATTTTTTTTAAGGTGTTTACACGTATTCTGGTACTGACTGACTTTGTTGTGTGTGTGTGTTCATGTTCTGCTCTTGCAGAGATACTTATTTTTAAGGGAAAATTGGGGCATTACATCAGTAGGCAACATCTTGCTACGTAGATTTTTCTGTTTTCTGTACTCTTCGATGTACTGGAGTTTATCTATGTTATAGCAATACAGTATTTCACTGCTTTTCTCAACATTTGAGAGGTCAGTTGGCCTTGGAGTTATAGTATTGGCTGCAGTCTATTTGAGAATATATCTAGTATTCTTCTACATTTCTCTAAAAACTAAAATTTCTTTTATGTATATGTATAATATATATACATATATATATATATATATATATATATATATATATATATATATATATATATATATATATATATATATATATATATATATATATATATATATATATATATATATAAATGATATGCATAGGGTACCACATTCCAATGCCACCCACTTAATATTCATCGTGCAAGGGCCAGGTCCTGCCGACGGTGCGAGGCCATGTGAAACGCCCTTGCTTCCGCCCCTGTGGGGACGTATCACGAACATGGTTCGCTGTACCCGACTGACCATCGTCTACTCGAAGGGCTATCCATTGCCCTCTTCGCCGGCCTTTTTTTCTCCCTCTGTGTCTCTCTGTCTCTCTTTCCTTTTTTTATAAACTGTTTAGCTCCGTTTCACTTGCTTCTTTATTCGCTTGAACCTCAAAAGTTCAAGCGAAGATGCAGTGCATTACTACCCTGAAACAGTTCTTGTATTTTATTACTTTATTTTATATTTTTATCCATTTATCTATTATTTTATTAATTTATCGATTTTTGCTTTTCTAATAACCGATCTTTTCTTCCTGTATTTCCTATTATCCTCTGTAACCTCTTTCAAATGAAAACTATAGTCCTTGGAAGCTTGAATTTCGCGTCAGAGGCCCCTGTAGGCTTGTTCCATTTGAATAAGGGTTTATCTTCTGAATAATAATAATAATAATAATAATAATAATAATAATAATAATAATAATAATAATAATAATAATAATAATAATAATAGCATGCCATTCACTTTTCATGTGACGTAGACCAAAATTGATCAGCTCTTCAATGTTGGCCTGATCAAGTACAGTACACCATTCTTGATCTTATTTGGTTCAATATCTCTATCGTTTTAATTTCTGTGAAAAGCTTCTTGTGGCTGTTAGTGAGTGCTGATATGGGTTGTAACGAATTTTCTTATACTTGTAACGTGTTTCAGTGAAGATGAGCAAAAAAAGTAAATAAATTAGAGTTTAAGAAACGAAGTAGCTTCTTGGAAATTATTCTGTCTTGTGAAGTTTGAAGTGCATGTCAGAATTTTTTATGATATATATTATTGTATCATTCACTATAAAATATTATTCAGAGGTTTCATTTATTTCGACGTATTTGGTATTAGCCTAAAAACAGCGGTGGTTATTTAATTACAGTGAACTGAAAAGAAGGGTGAGAATTTGATAATCTCTCTCTCTCTCTCTCTCTCTCTCTCTCTCTCTCTCTCTCTCTCTCTCATATATATATATATATATATATATATATATATATATATATATATATATATATATATATATATATATATATATATATATATATATATATACATATATATATATGTGTGTGTACGTATACAATGTTTAACTAGTAAAAGGAACAAAATCTAGCTATTTATTTTATCCTTTGTTCACTAACCTGGTTGTGAATTTCCTGGTAACTCGTATGGAGATTAACCTTTGTTTTATGTCTAAATCTGCTAAGACACAGCAGCAAAATGTGTTTCATATTGGCAGTTATCAGGCTTTGCTCTTCAGAGGAAATTTTCTGGGACATTTTGACTCTTTCCTTTCTGCGGTGCCTATCATTGGGTGTTTGGATATTGTAAATAATCTGCCACGTGTTAATATCTGAGAGAGTATATATAGATACTTATAAAAACATCTTCGAAGGCAGTCTTATCACCAGTGGTGGCACTTAGATCATTGGTAGTTAGCGGTACTTTTATTTGTTATTTGATTCGCCAGAAGCAAGCAGTCATTCCTTCCTTATCTCTCACGCCGCAGACTTCGTGAGTGCGCTTGCTTGCCTGCTTGCTGGAACTATTGCTTTTCAGTTTGACTATCACTTCATTATTAAGCAACATACATTGTGGTTGTTATAAGATATAAACAATTGTGTTGGTTATCTTAACAATTTTCTGCTCTTGATAAGATTTGAAAGAAGACGCTTCTATCTACATTGTAATGTTTAGGTCCTCATATTATTCTGGGGATGGTGTACAAGGCCATTCCAGAGATATACTTTTGAGGATTGACTTGTTACTATCTCTAGTTAACAGATGAATTGTTGAGTTTTTATAATAAATTCCCTACTTCTGTTAACCCCTTCAAAACTTGCCTTTTTGTCTTTGGATTTTTTTGTTTGGGACCTGAGGCAATTGGCGTCATCTTTAAAATTATGTATTACATACCTATGGGTGTCTTTGGTCTTATAAGAATTAAGTAGAAAACTGTTAAACGTTTAAATGCACAGACGGAAGGGACATGCAACATGATGCCATTATTTAGTCCAGACTTGTTAGGTATAAAGAGAAATGGAGAAAAAACATATTGCAATACAGTTGGTTTAGTAATGGAGGGAGAGATAACAGTCACCATACCATGATGCGGCAGTGGTTTGCTAATTTTCTCGGCGTAAATATGCTAAGTTCGGAAGCCTGTCGGATGGTACGGCGCTGGTGTTGGGTTTTTTGAATTTCCAGTAATCCCCGCAGTTGGCTCTTTGGAGTCCATTTTAAGTTGATCAAACTGATTCTTTAAGAAACACTTGATTGTCATGTGAGAGTACTCGATTTGATTTTCGATAAATTAGTTAAAATGTGGTTGCGTTACCTTTCAAGCTGTTAAATTTTCGTATTTTTGTCATTTTTGTTTAATAGGTATGATATAAAAGACATTTCATAACCTAAGGTGTCCTTTTGTATATCGGGAGTAAATTTCTTTGTTTACCTTGTCCTTCTTACCAGTGAAAAATTACTATTAGTCTTTTCTTTATCATGAAAAGCTTAATCTCGTATTGCTAAAATATCATGTGGTATATAGCAGGTCGCATGAAATCCGCATTTTGAAGGAAAATAATCATGTTTCCCAGCCTGGGCAAGGAAAAAACGAGACCACCAAAACAGGCCATCAGCACAGCCTCCGAAGAGGATACCCCGAAGGAAAGAAAAATACCCCGAAATATGTTCCCCCAAATTTAAACCCAAAGGTGACCTCCGTATCCCTTGCTTAAAACCTCTCGGCAATGGCCTCTCCGTCCGACATCACCCTCTCCCCCCCCCTGCCTGTTCCTCCTTTTCAGAGGTCTCCCGATGGTCCCCTGTTGCCTTCGCCTGTTCTACATGTTATTACGGTGTTAAAAGAGGTCCAACGTGACGAGCGATGGAGAGAGGCGCATATCCTGTCCCCACTTTTTGTCCAAGACCTTGCGGAGAGGGGGCGCCATGGCCACAGGCTCCATCGGATTGAAGATGGAGAAAAAGTTGGCCTCTGTAAAAAGACAGCGCTCACCCGCGTCCTTCTCTCGGAAACGAGGGTTGGTTGCTGGATGAGAGAGAACGGAGGGCTCCCAAGGGTTACCCTTTATGAAACGGTAGGGATGGAAGGTTAAGGAATAAGGAAAGGGAAGTTTAGGAAATAAATATGTCACCTTTTTATAATTTTTGTTTGATAAAAAAATTTTGGGTGGGTGTAACTATGTACATCCTAATATAGATGTCAAGCTGTCAGGTTATATTTGTTTTAATAGATTTTTGGGTGGACCTTGTGCTTTCATAACTATATAGCTTTCTGTTTTTATGTATATACACACACACACACACACACACACACACATATATATATATATATATATATATATATATATATATATATATATATATATATATATATATATATATATATATATATATATATATATATATATATATATATATATATATATATATATATATATATATATATATATATATATATATTTATACATATACTCCTAGAGGGTGGCCCCGAGAATGTTAACAGGTTGCAGCAACTATTTTGGACTGATATGATGATTCCGTGCCCTTTCACTATGCAGCCTGGACTGACCACATTCGACTAATAACCAAGTACGTAGTTTACTGCTAAGGTTAGCAGTCATACGTTACATTTACCGTAGTCACTGATTTAATCTTTAGATTAATTGCCTCCATTTTTGTCATTATTTCAAGTAACCATCATTAATTCGAAAATTGCGATCTGCCATATTAGCATACAAAAGACTTAGGAACTGAAAGATTATAATTTTGTCTTTAATTTAATGATTTGGGAAAGCGTTGTATGTTTGTCAAAAAAAAAATGGTTTATAGGGAAAAGGATCTCCAACACAAAACTGGGGATTTATATGAAAATAACTTCTCGACACTCTAACTTGATACGACATCTGCTCGGTTATGATCCAGTATTGCAGACTGAAGGGAGGTTGCACCTTTATAGATGGATTATATCTGTTAAAAGTATTTTTCCAAGAAAGAACGATTTTCTTGATTTCGTGAAGGATGTAACTGTCACAATGACTTTTGTTGCGTCCTGAGAAGGTTTGGCATAACCTTAGCCTCCTAGGGCCTAGTGGCTTCCCTGATATGAGTGACTTCCCTGATATGAGCCTAATTAAATCACCCAATCGCGAATAGTTGAAAAATAACCCAAAAGATCTTCTAAAGAATACATTCGCTAAATAAGGAAGTTACTTAGAATTGGACAGATTTCCAATGCCATTAGAACCTGTTAAAATAAACCATAAAACAAAGTCTTGATAGAAAAATACTTAAGCTCATCTTGGCGAGACTATTATTTAATCTACTTCGTGGGTTTAGTCATAATGAAGGGAAACAAAGGCCACAGTATATTTTCAAGGGAAGGAAAATTGAGTCCAATATGGTAGTTCCACATATCTTCATTTTTTTTATTATATTCTTGTCTTAATATACTGCAGCGAATAGTTTAACTCTTAACGCGAAATCCACATCCTTAATGACAATATGATACTCTACAGGGTATCTCTCAGTCAGTGGTCAGCTTTCTCTCTCTCAGTGGATGCTCTATTTCGTGCAGGCTAACCGAGCGAGTGAATGTTCAACTTGGTTTATTCCAGTTGAGTACGTAATACTTTTAATAATGATGATAGTAGTTATAATGAAAGTCTAATTATTGAATCCGAACGTAACTATTGTTGAGTAATACTCTTGCCCGTGTTCATAATGTTGAAATTTTAACGGGAAATGGCTGAAGAATTGTTAAATCTATTTGTAAATTTCTTCTCATAGAGATTTTTGATTGAAAATGATAAAGGTCGATATTTTTCATACACGAGTTTTTCCCTTCCATCTGTCTGTCTGCCTATGTATCTATCTGTATCTAAGTGTATAATACACAAATGTGTTTAAAACTTTTACGATGGTGTAGTTAGCGAAGTCAGGGAAAGGACAGAAGTAGGTGAAGGTTTGTGCGATGAGAAAAGGGGTCATGAATGGAGGTGGTTTAGGATATGTTGCGATAGTAATGTGAAGCCGTAAAGAATGGTGAAAGTTTGAAAGTGCTTGTAAGAGGAAAATAGTTAAAAGTGCATGTTATCAAGAAAAATCTATGGAAGCCGGGAAAATTGAACCATAAATACGAGTATGGATGTTGGATGAAAGGAAGTGGTACATTCGTACAGGTATTTGATGATAAATGTAATGGATGATGGATTAAAATGAAAAAGCCAGGGAGGTACAAGAATCGCTACAAAAGCTAAGAAAAATTACTGTGTGGAAGATAGAATTATATATCCGTTGGTTCGGTAATAGATGTGATATAATTTTTTATGATACTGACGATTAAGAATGACGGAAAGGGAGAAGTAAGTATACCTTAGTTTAACCGGGCCACTGAGCTGATTAACAGCTCTCCTAGGGCTGGCCAGAAGGATTAGATTTATTTTACGTGGCTAAGAACCAATTGGTTACCTAGCAACGGGACCTGCAGCTTATTGTGGAATCCGAACCACATTATAACGAGAAATGAATTTCTATCACCAGAAATAAATTCCTCTAATTCTTCATTGGCCGGCTGGAGAATCGAACGCGGGGCCAGCAGATTGCTTGCTGAGAACGGTACCCATCCGTCCAATGAGGAACTACTGAAAGGGCGAAAAATGTAGGAAATCGACGATGTGAAAAGGCGAGCAAAAATAAAAGATCGGAATTTTGAATTGCTGTGGTTACGTGGAGAGAGTGACCAAGGATTGGGTTGTTTGATGATTGAGTAACTGGGAAGACAAATGAAGCAGAATTGGTGCTGAATGGAAGGACCTTCATCATAACCTTAAAACACTAGTGAGTGTACGTATGTAAGACACAGTCGACAGGGAAAGTGTATGCAGGGATGTAGACAAGGTTGTGATGAGACTTCTTTGAAAATACTCATATATGGAACTGCTGGTGAACTGGAGACCTCCTTCAGAGGTGATTCATCTTTTTGAACAGAAGATGAACGCGCCAGTGACTGAAGTCTCGTTTTCCTCCTAATATATGCTTATGCAAAGCTTGCCATATCATGAACGAATTCTTAATTGAAGATAAATAAAACAATTCATTTGTTTTCTCTTATTATGAGAACTTAAGGCCGGTTTTATCTTATTTTGATGATGAATTTCAGTTGTTTTAAGAAATAAAATTTGTTTCTGTTCGGGTTAGTGACCTGGGAACGAAATTTATTATTGGATGAATAGGGGGATCATCGGAGAACTCACAGACAATTAGGCTGTGATAAACCACGAAATGTCTTGTTCTTAAAAATCTTACTTTAGGATTATATCGCCCTTGAACTTACGTAATTGTAAAACTTAAGTTTTGTTGATCGCTATGTAAATTATGCTATAATCCTTTTATTTGCTTAGAATCTGGCTGTACTCAGAAGTGCCTTTCGTCCACCAGGTTTTTTGTACCATTTTCCTCAATATTTTATTCAGTTTGAATATTAATTTTTTTTCACTGCCGTTTAAAATTAGGCATCTCACGTTACTGCCACTTTTTCTCTTAACAAATGAATCCTAACCTTTATACCTCCATAGTAAATAAGCATATAAATGTGACTTGTTTTTTACATGTACCTAATATACACGCATTCAATAAAGACCCAGGGGCTGAGCAGTGAACCTTGAAAAACATATTGTTCTTGGGATAATTGCGATAATATACTAGAGTCAACGCCTACGTTCATAGACTATGGAGGCACGCTAACACATTTGTTCACTGTCATTTACCTGATGCGTTTAAGAAATTCGAGTTTAAATCAATGTGGCTTCAGTAATGAAATACCACCATGTGCGTTTGTTATCGTGGATAAACTTATACTTGTATAAAAGTATTATTCAACTTTTCATGTTGTGTAAAGATATGCACACTTGGATTGTTATGTGTGCCTACGTTTTTGCTGTAATCGTTTTGCATGTGTTGTTAAATAAATGGGATTTTTGTTTCTTACTGTTATTGGCAAGTATTTTTGTTTTGTTTTGTATCACTTGTGTGTTCATTTAGCTGCCCTGAATATATAATTCTGTAAGTAGGTAAACATGTAATACAGTGTATCTTTGCTAAAAAATCATACCTAAGATAAAATCAGATTATTCGTCACTGATACCTCTATCGACATTCCTTGTATTTTGTGGTCAAGTAAAATAGATACTTTTCTTTTCTAAACAATATAGTATATTTTTGTTAGTCTTTATCGGTCTACTGTTGATGTTAGTATCAATGGGAGCTCTTACCTTTTTGGTTTCATTTCACTTCAAATTCAGCTTTGTAAAGAACAAGAAATATTCTATATTTTGATCCTTCTCTTTACCTACATCTTATGTTGTTACTGGCGACTTCAGTGTTATGAATAGGACTGATACCTTGAATGAAGTGGATTAGTTACTTGATTTGCATTTGTAATGTTAATTTTTACTCCATTTCAAAGTCTTTTCCCGACTGAAGAGGTTGAGTGGGATTCTGTCACCAACTTTTGCCTGAACGCTGTCTAATTTTGCTGCAGAATCCTCTTTCGTTCCGAGTTTGTTCTGGGAAGTTTCTTATCAGGGACTGCATGCTTACTAAACACATCATTTGGTTACTTTGTTGAGGTTATTCCTCAAAAATTGATGTTACTAAGTTTTCTACACTCTTTTAGATGATATCCTTCAGGTACGGCTAAAATTATTGGTGTAATTACCACTGCTTCACATAATAGATGTGTGTGTGTGTGTGTTGGTATATAAAACATTCGCACACGAAGAGAGAGAGAGAGAGAGAGAGAGAGAGAGAGAGAGAGAGAGAGAGAGAGAGAGAGAGAGAGAGAGAGCGTCCCTTCATTCGCTTAAATAAAAGTGTAAAGTGGCAGAAAGGTATAGTTAGAATCCCCAATACAACAGATTTAAATTTTCCAAAATGTTAATACTAAAATACATTACGACATAATTATGTAATGTTTTATTTACTTATTTACATGTTAAACATGTTCTCTATATTGCTATGATGGGTTTAACTTTTTAAAAAGATATAGGGTGGTTTTAAGTGCCTGCGATAACCCAATGCGGTGTGATAACAATATGCTCATTGCACAAGGCACTCTCCATAGGCTGCATGGTGCCATGGTTCATTCAGCTGTTGTCTCCTCAAAGGAAGATATTTCGGTTACCGAGATACTGTGTCGTATCGCAGATTGTAGGCGAAGAAAAGTTACGTATGCAGCAGACCCACTGGAGAAGCAAAGCGCCAGGATAAGGACAAGAAGAATCGGAAGAGAACAGAAGGAAGAACTGCCGGGAGAGGAGTAGGGGGGAGGAGGGGGTAGATCCCAGCAAAAGTAGGGTGGCGGCCAGGTAGTGTGATCCAGAAAGACTGATTAATATAATCCCAAGTAACCTGATCGTTAGGCCAGGTAGAACCAGCAACCGAATTAGCACGATCTGAGAACCGCCTCGGGATATGTGGATGAACCAGAAACTCGGGAGACGCTGCAGTCTGCAAGGAAGATTTCAGGAGGGGAACATTTCGTAACATTAAAAAAAATATAGAAAAAAAACCTAGGAGTAGAAAATTTTGTTCTTTGTTTTTCGTGGTGTGGTTATTTATAATGTTCTTTTTTTTTTTTTTTTTTTCGTTAATACACATACTTCAACAGGAATGCCAATATCTGAATAGGATCAAACGATATATTTGCAGGATCCAAAACAATCGTTAAAATATAATAAGAGAATAGCATTTTTATATATTTCATTGTTTTCATCTTGTCTGAGAACACATTTATTGTCCTCTCTTGTTGCATATCTCTGTAATGTTTGTCTTTTGTTCACATAATTCTCTGTTGCTAAATTTTCATCTTTGTCGATATTTTTATATCATCTTCACATATAGCTATTTTTGTAGAATAGTTTTGTTGGAGGAGAAACTTCAATTTTGTTACTGTCTGTATATTACACACACACACACACACATACACGTAGTCCAGTGCAGTGGTTAAAACGCCCACCTTCTCAACAGCAGACCGTGTTTGAGCGAAACCCCCGAGTTTCTGTTGACTTAAACACTTCGGCATGTACGTGGTAGTTAAACGGTTTTGGTAAGCTGCATCTAGGTTGAAGAAGGGTATAGGGCTGACTACCACCTCTTAGAAAGACTTGCTGAGACCTGAAAGGTTAACACACTCCAAAACCATCTCTGAAAGCAGGATATATATATATATATATATATATATATATATATATATATATATATATATATATATATATATATATATATATATATATATATATATATATTAGCTGACCAACCTGGTGCTGCGTGGGAAAAATTCTCTCTCTCTCTCTCTCTCTCTCTCTCTCTCTCTCTCTCTCTCTCTCTCTCTCTCTCCTTCCTGTGAAGATAGTTGCTTCAGTTACAGTTACATTGCCCAGCATTTTTGACATTTTACATTTAACCCCTTCTCAACCTCCATTTCTGTCAGGGCTGAATTTGAACTTAAATGGCATTGGGAACATCGCTATTCATCTCAGCGTTCTCGAAAACTATTGATTAGACGCTGATATCTGTCATTTTTTGATATTTTATTTTTCGCCCCTTTCCCCCCTCTTTGTTGTCGAGGCTGAACTTGTACTTAAAGGACATCAAGAGTGTCACTATTCATCTCAGTGATCTTGAAAACTATGGATTAAACTCTAATTAATATCTGTCATTTTTGACAGTGTATTTTTCACCCCTTCTCCCCCACTTCCTATTGGGGCTGAACTTGGACTGAAAGGGCATTGGGAGTTTCATTATTCATCTCAGCGACCTCAAAAACTATGGATTAGACACTAATATCTGTAGTTTTCGGTTATTTTTACGTCACCACCTCCCCACCTCTTCCCAATCCCCTTCCTATCGGGACTGAAAGGGCATCAGGAGTGTCACTATTCTTCGCAGTGACCTGGAAAACTAGGGATTAGACACTAATATCTGTTGTTTTGGTTATTTTTATGTCACCCCCTTTCCACCCCCCCTTCCTAGGGTGGAACTTGGACTTGAAGGCCATCAGGAGTGTCGCTGTTTATCTCAGCGACCTCGAAACTATGGATTAGACAATAATATCTGCTGTTCTTTTATTATTTTTACATGTCACCCCCCTTCCCACCCCCTCCCTATTGGAGCTGAACTTGACTTAAGGTCATCGGGAGTGTCACTGTTCTTCTCTGGGACCTCGAAAACTATGGCTTAGACGCTAACATCTAATGTTTTGGCTATTTTTATGTCACCGCCTTCCCACCCCCTTCTCACCCCCTCTTCCTAGGGCTGAACTTAGACTTAAAGGGCATTGGGAGTGTTACTATTCTTCTCAAGGATCTCGAAAACTATGGATTAGAGAATAATATCTGTCGTTTCAGTTTTATGTCACCCCCTTCTCACCCCCCTCCCTGTCGGGGCTGAACTTGGACTTGAAGGGCATTGGGAGTGTCACTATTCACCTCAGCGACCTCGAAAACTATGGATTAGACACTAACATCTGCCGTTTTCTGTAATTTTTACATTTCACCCCCTTCCCACGCCTCCCTCTTTGGTGCCAATGATGTCTTACCCCCAGTGTTCTTTCCCAGATGTATACCAAGTTTGGTTGAAATTGCCCAATGCGTTTCTAAGTGTATGTGGAACAAACATACATGCATCCATTTATATATATATATATATATATATATATATATATATATATATATATATATATATATATATATATATATATATATATTTGTTTGTTTGTGCGTTAGCGTGTATGTATGAGTAGATATCCACCCATCCCACAATTTTCACAGTTCTGATCAACGTCTTGGTCATTCTTAGGCCGATGTCATTATCTTTCTGGATGAGTTGAATATGTCCAGTAGGCTATGTCTGAACTATTATGTATGATATAACCTCCCGAGTTACTGGGCCACTTCAAATAGAGACAGGCGTAGTTTGAGTCAGCAGACAATACATATAAATTCGTGTTTCACAGCACCGCGGGTGGTTTTAAGTTATTGGCATTTAGTGCTTACACATTGAGTGCTCAAGGAATTCTGGCTGAAGAGCAGATAAGTTGAAGACTAATCTTTTGTTAAATATAAAAGTGCATGTGTGTTTGTAAGTTTCTATATGGGTTCTCGATCAGTCAATGGTATCCTTTTTTCAGATTTTATTTTACCAGCTTTTCCTTACCCTCACGTTGATGTTATCTGCCATCCCGTTAAGAAGAGACATTTCATGAGATGCCGAGAGAGAGAGAGAGAGAGAGAGAGAGAGAGAGAGAGAGAGAGAGAGAGAGAGAGAGAGGAATAATGCTGGTGGTTTTCTTAAAGCCTGATGCCATTTTTAATGAAATTCTTTTATTACGATAACAATACAAAAATCAGCAATTGATCAGTTTGGCTTTTATTGAAATACGCTCTCTAGATATGTTTGGAACTTAAGTCGGAAACTTTTAGACATCGTGCTAACAGAATTAGGGAATTTTCGTAGAATAATGGAAACTTATAACAGCAATTATGAGGGTTACCCTAAGGGTTAATTTGATTGAAGTTCATACCGCTGCAGTTACGAGTCCTGGGGACTATCTGTGAAGAACAAAAAATCTCGTTAGTGTTGCCTCACATTAGATTAGATAGGATAATTAAACAAGTAAAAAATGCGCCGAAGCAATCGTTTTTTTGTACAGCGTATAATGCTGTATGAAACTTTCAGCTGCGCCCCGGTGGTGGTGCGTGTTGTTGGCCCCTATAGCGGTGCCAGACGCACGATCATGGCCAACTTTAACCTTAAATAAAATAAAAAGTACTGAGGCTAGAGGGCTGCAGTTTGGCATGTTTGATGATTGGAGGGTGGATGATCGACATACCAATTTGCAGCCCTCTAGCCTCAGTAGTTTTTAAGATCTGAGAGCGGACAGAAAATGTGTGGACGGACAGACAAAACTATCTCAATAGTTTTCTTTTACAGTCTTTTATTTTTAGGTAAAACAAAGTCAAGGTTAGCAATAAAAAAAGAAAAGAAAAACAAAGCAGTGGAACCAATGATGTGACCGCCTATATCCTTTCAGGTTATGGAAAACCCTCCTGTCCTACATTGTTATTTGAGAATATTATTTTTGAAATCTGTTTGCAATTGGAGGCGAGTGACACTTAGAAGTACTGTAAGCTGTTTTGCCATTAATGAAGGAAGTCTTTGCCGGTTAATGTTAAGAATCATTGCCTTTGTCAACTTTTTTCAGGTTTTATGTATAGTGTTTCAAGCGTATTGCAGAACTACAAATTTTTGCTAAATAACTGCCCATCGTCGACTCGGCCTTTTCTTGGATTTGACAAAGAATGTTTAAACCATAATAGCTCAGTGGCCGATGCTGATGCGCTGTGAGTAACATGCCTTTCCCCTACCTTGTTTTTATGTATATATATATATTTTCTTTGCAGCCGTGTTGTAATCATTTTACACCGGATGCATTAGCACCCAACGCACCGTCTGTCGAACTACGAAATGAAAAGCACACATTGAAGAATAGAATGACCCGGACAGAAAGCCAACGAGAAATCATTTTGAATGGCGTCTCTTAGACACTGGTATCGAGGAGGTAATGGTCTATAATGAAAGCCCAGTGTCTTGAGGCTCAGAGTTCAAATGAACATTGTAGCCAGACATCTCGAACACTGATGGTCTAATGACCGCTAATAACCGATATAAATAGTTGCTGGTGGGTGGGATCATTTAATTAGGCGCGCACGAACATACTGAACGTCAAGGCAAAAGTCGAATTACAGAATTCAAGGTAATTCCGTTAAGCAAAGGCTTCCGAGATGGGGCTCAGTGACTTCGACCGGGGACAGATCCACCGGGGGTGGACAAGTATAGCCCGTATCCTGAAAATTCTTCGTTCCTCTGTTTACTGAAGCGGTAAATTGGTTACCCTGGGCAACAGACTTTGGTGAGATCCAGCCATTAGGAAAGGAATCTGGCTAGCAACCTCATTCCGGAAAAGAATTCCTGAGAATTAGAAGCTTCATATATATATATATATATATATATATATATATATATATATATATATATATATATATATATATATATATATATATATATATATATATATTATATATATATATATAATATCGTGTTGGTGCGTGTGTGAGCGCGGTTTTTGAGTATTTTTCATAGGCAGTTATCGATTAATAGTAGTACTCATGTAGCATCTATTGTTGTAAGGCAACACTTTTTCAGAGGTTCATCTTCTGGGTTTATTGCGTTAGCCATCGCTCATAGTTATCCTCTTGGTGAATAATAGATGCCACATGTTTATCACCATTGAATGGAGATGAGGTGAGTATTATGACCATTAGAGTAAGTCTTGAGGATATACGTAAGTTTTTTCAATATGAAGCCATCTCCCTATTTATACACCATTTCCACCAGTCTGTCGTCAGTTTTTTTTTTTTTTTTCATGACCAAACTGTTTCAGAACGCTCTGATCCATCCTTGTACATATCTCCAGAGTGCAGTACTCCCGTTTTAGATTTTCCTTACTCAAACGCCTCACTTCCACATTTCCCTTTTATGTCTCCGGGTACAAGTTAATCACGGTCAGTTTTATTTCCTCATTGGAAGCCGGACGTCAGTTTTCAAGTCAGCTGCTATAATGTGATTACGTACACTTCATAATGGCGTCGACAACCTAGATGTTGTAACGCCAGTTTTAGTAGACATAAAATACTTCATATTACTCCTTTACGCGTTTGTTAGTATCTAATGATAGACTGTACTTAAGGGATTTATGATATTTCCTTTCATGACGTTCGTAATTTTTCTTTTCATGACATTCTCTCTAAAAGATTTATCAAACAGCAGTAGTATTTCGTTTATTTTTTCATTTTGTTTCCAGAGCTTTAGGGCAATACCCAAAGAACAAGATCCTCTAAATGAAATTTTATAAAACCGTACTTTTGGTTGTTTGCTTTGCATATATACCTTTCGTAAAGATTTTTCTTACTTCCCCTGCTCAGTGACGCGTCATTTGTAGTTTGCATTACATGATTACATCATATGTGCGCAAATGTTTTTCAAATTGTTATCCCTTCTACGCTATATGATAGTTTCTCTTTTTAGCATTTTCCGTCTGTTTGGTAGCAGGATTACGTAAAAATTTACATGAAATTTTACACAAAAAAATTTACCTAAGGTGGGCCTCGGGACTAACAGCAAATGATTAGATTTTGGGAGGTGAATGCGTTTGATCTAGGATGTGGGTTGCTCAGCATTGTTTCAAATATTCTAGACCTACGGACTATTACTGTATACTTTGGCAACAAGATTTAATTACTTTGGGAAAGAAGGTTACGTGTCTTTTTTTTTAACAAGTAATATCTGTTTTAATCTTAACAACTCACTGTATTTAGACAGTGAAAGTATGCGCTCGCAATTTTTTTTCCCTTGTTTCTTCTCTTTTTCTGGACATTCCTGTGAAATATATGATTGCAAGAGTAATGGAGATTAGTCAGATGACCTTTTGGCATTTTGGAAATCAAATTTCTCAGGCGTAACCTATGTTCGTCAGTTCTTGGTTAGCATTGCAGTCTCCACAGAGTGTTATGTAATTTACGAAAGCTTGAGTGTGTCAGTTACCGGATGATTAACTATAAGCAAGCAGCCGAGAGTATTATTCAGAGTAGTAGAAAAAGGAAAAACTGACGAGAAGAGAATTTCATCAATTAAAGGCCGGATTATTGAAGTGAAGGCTGGAAGGAAGAACAGAAAAGAAAAAACATTAAAAAAGATCTAACATTTGGAAGTTGCAAAATTATGATGTTCTTGCTCCGTGCAAGAATGATTGAAAGTTTCAAAAATTGTCTGAGCTACTTGGAGGTAAACACGCCAGGTTAAAGACTCATATAACTACTGACTGACTGCCATATCCGGGCCCAAAATAGGATGTTATTGTATCTCTGATGCAAAATCTCTGATTGTCTGGTAAGTAAAAATATTTTTAAAAGAAGTACTGTATATATTATGTATATATATATATATATATATATATATATATATATATATATATATATATATATATATATATATATATATATATATATATATATATATATATATATATATATACACACACAAAATGGAAGCCGAGTAGCTTTGAAAACGCAACTTCGTATCAGATTTCATTTCCTATCGAGAGATAATGTCCAGATGTGAATTAATAGTGATTTCATGTAGCATGGTTAGATGAACTGGTATTCATATGCAACATGATATGTATTTATGTTTTTATTTTGGAAGGAATGACGGGTTAACAACACTCCAAGTGGCGGTATGAAACCATTTACATATAATGCCCTCTAATATTACCGAAAATGTTTTTATATTTTTGGCCCTTATTCTTGACCGCTCGGTCATAGATTTCATTCTTTTGTGTTGCAGGAGAGGAAGGGGAGAAGGACCAACAGCGGTATCACCGGTGGAAATCCTCTGTACGTGTAAGTTATCCCTTTTTTATCTCTTCCTATGCAATTATGCTGCGCTGAATTTTAAGCATAATCTTTTTAACCCTCTATGAAAAAAGAACAAAAATAAAGACGAAAAAAGTAGCTGGATTATCACACGTCAGTAAAGTTAACCTGTAAATTGCAGAGAAATTAAATAATTAATGAGAATGAATCGGATAGTCCCATGTGAAGTAGCTGCCCCTTTATGGAAATGAGGTCGAGTAATGATCGCTTTGCAAGTGGCCCAAGACGCCTCTGGGCCGAAGATACGCGGTCGGCTCTCCTCCTTTTAAGCTTAACGGCCCATTGGAAACAATGGCAAAAATGAACCTTACGGTCGCATCTCGCTCCTCTGACATGAATGCAAGGATGATCCATTAGGGCCATATTTCCCATTGCAAGGCATCGACTGGCGAACCTTATTGATGGCTTTTTCAGAGGCTCCTTCGGGTGCCTCCAACGGCCCTCAGGGATGGGGATGGCATGGCATGCTATCCCGAGCATGTGGAAAAGAACGAGGGAGAGATTATTATCTTTTGAGTTTTGCGCTTTTGCATAAAAAGCAACTACGTATTAGCCAAAGCGTAATGAAAGGGATGCATGAAATGTATGTTGTCATTGGTCGCATTTGGGGGGGATGCAGAGAGATTCGTCTGGCTTTGCATTTTTTCCTTTTTAAAATACCGATGTTCCCTTTTTTTCTTCTTTTTTTCTGGTTTTCCGTCTTCATTCTTCCACCCTCTCCTTTGCATACAAATCGATGCGATAAAGCTTTCGTTGTAGCTTCTGGATAAATTTCCAATATGAGCGGATCATAAACCATTCGTAACTGGTGTTAATCACTATAACTGTGGTGGAGTTAGTATGGAAATGATAACCCTCTCACATTCTGTCCTCCTAGGTCATTGAAATTTAACTCTCAAGGTCAACACATACAAGCATTCATTCTCTCAGAATCAAGTACATAGACGCGCGCGCGGCCCCGTAACGGCCATCAGGCCATTTTTTCTCGGTTAACTCAAATGCAGATGTAACTCTAGAATGACCAGGTTAAGTGGTTATTTCTTTATGTGTACAGCCAAATTTGGGAGTCTCACCTTGCTTCCGTTTTGCCTGATATATGTACGGCCATCGTTTTAAACTCGTTAGTTTTTTCTGTCAAGATTAACTTCAGCCTTTAATCTTCCCCTTTCTATTTTGTTTTTGTTTTTGTGTTTTAGTGCCGAAGCTGTAAAAAAAGCATTGGGTTGTCCATGTCACTTGTTGATATATGTATATATGTGTGCATATATGTATATGATATTACAATTCAGTTTTTGCTAATGTTTTTAGTGTAATACGTTTGATAATTATGTTCTTCTTAACTTCGTGGTTCAACGCTCCTCATTTCTGTCTTTACATTGAATTTTACGCTTATTTCCGGATACTCATTATACTTAAACATGCTTTACTGTTTTATTCCGTTTAGTCTTTTTCCTGAATTATGGATTTTTTTATTTTCTCTGTTTTAGCCTTGAGGACGGGCAGTGGATCCCGGAAAAGTAGGCGAGGCAAATAAATTTGTGGTCTGGCATGCTGAAGTTGTACTACACACACACACACACACACACACACACACACACACACACACACACACACACACACACACACACACACACACACACATATGCATACATATATAATATATATACTATAGTCAGTGACGATAATAAATAAATGAATTGTAAGACTGTTATTAATCTCTTAAGTTTGGCCACTGCTTCCCATGATATGTCTTAATGCAGGGGCGAGGTGTGCCAGGGGAAACAGAAATTCAGCACTGGCCCAATTTACAGCTTTCTTAGGCCATTGTTGAGGTCCGCCTCCAGGGTTTCAACGACAGTAACTAAGGTCGTTGGATGACATATATAAAATTTATTCCAGCCACTGTTAATTTTCATCATGCCCGTTGCAGAGTTTAAACATCATCAAAAGAATATACTGCTGAAAACTCCCCAGTAATCTTCGCACCTTCCCCTCTTATGGGAGGAGGATAAATGTCACCCCTGATACTAGAAGTCATACCTATAGAATGGCCCCAGAGTACTTGCCTTTTACCATATTCGTCGTTTTTTTTTTTTTATTTGTTATATGAAAACGAACCATTGTTTGAAATTATAGTAACTACTGTTTACCTTGTTTAAGGTAAATCTTATTTATCCTTGTTATTTTGTCAGGTATATTTTTTAGAGAGTAGACCTGTCAGTCATACAAGAAAAAAGTATTTGTGTCCAGTCTTCAAGCAATCAAGAGTGAGGTAAACTCTAAGGCTGTCTGACACTTGTTTGTGCTATTGATGCTGTGTAGTCCGTATTCTGTTTCATATATACAGTAACCTGGCTGTTTTTGGAGGGGAGGTAGATAGAGTAAAGTCCCAATATATTTGTTTGAATCAGGATTTCTTTGGAACAGATTACCAGTTCCAGGGAAAGTGTATGATAAAGGGTACAGCAGATGACAGAAGGTTTGATGGGGAAGTTCGTTGTGGGGTGAGACAGGGAGGAGGATGTGTTAATCAAGTGTTTGATATGATTTAATAAATTTGAATGTAAAGGAGAGAAGCCTTGCCTGACACACACACACATTTATATATATATATTTATAAATATACTGTATGTATATATATATATATATATATATATATATATATATATATATATATATATATATATATATATATATATATATATATATATATATATGCACACATATGGACCTAGAGAAAACTTGTAATGAAACTGATAGAAAGGTGATGTGGGGGCTGTTGAGGAGGTACGATGCACACGTCAGATTTGCAGAGAGTTATAGAAAGTTTTTATGAAGGAAGTGTAGCGTGCATTAGAGTTTGTCAGTGTGAATGATGTTTTGAAGCGAATATGGGTCTGATATAAGGGTGTGTTATGTTTATTTGGCTGTTCAATATCTTAGGGATCTAGTGATATGAGAAGGCAGAGAAAGGGCATGAGATGAAAGTACAAAGTTGTGTGTTGGAAAGACGTCATGACTGAATGGTCCAAAAGATTTCGAATGATGGTAAGATGAAAAAAGTCAGTCATATGATGAGTGAGTCCGCAAAAGAATGACAGGAAACACGAGTGTTGTTGCTCCTCTTCTGATCAGCGAAGTAAAACTGTGTTGTGTAATATATGGGTAGGTGCGTCCGGAAGTATTTTCAGACATTTTTTTTTTTCCATCACATATACTCACTGAACATTCGTTAGGCTGGGTATAGTGCTGACAGACGCCTCACGAAAACACAACCGAGAACGGAGGACGAGTTCTGTATGAAGTCTCTCTCTCTCTCTCTCTCTCTCTCTCTCTCTCTCTCTCTCTCTCTCTATATATATATATATATATATATATATATAATATTTATACATGTACAGTATATATAAACTGTATACTGTACATATCGGTATAATTATATATGTGTATGTATGTGTATATAGATATATATATTTATACATGTACAGTATATATAAACCTGTATACATAACGGTATAATTATATATGTGTATGTATGTGTATATATATATATAATATAAATATATATATATTTATTTATATAGCCTATATATATTAAGTATGTATCCATATGTATATTATATATATTTGTGGGTGAAATTGTGGTACACTAGTATTTTCTGTTTTCATTTTGGTTGTCCTCTTATGAATGTTCTATCTTACAAAATATATTTGGGAAAAACACAAATTTTCCTGTATCCCCTGAAGCTTCTTGCAAGAAACATGCCCTTCCAACACGGGGTAGTAGTATTGATACTTATTATGACCCAGTTATGTTTATTTCTTGTGAACTATGTAGACCCTTGTCTATTAAGTATGATATCACATGAAACAATGCAAAATCACATGAACTAATGCTAATAACATGGAAGTTTGTTCTTGATTTTGTGAGAACTATTTGTTTATTAAGTCTATTCAGTGCGATGTCACTTGAACCAATACAAATAACGTGGAAGTTACGCAGGTTTTTCTTCACTTAACCATCTGCAGTATAAAGACCTTTGCTTATCAACATTTCGGTTTTGGGACCTGAGCCTGTGACGCTGTTCTTTGGCCTCTCATTGCGAACTGGTCTAGATCTCTCAACTTAGGTCGACAAGGGCTACCCAATTTCCAGGTCAAAGAAGGTTGCTGAAAAGAACATTGTTCGATGATGGTTGCGTAAAAATACACTCTTTATCGATACTTCCTGAACGTAAAATTTGTTGGCTTGAGGATAATAGTGCATTTTGTTTGCAAATGATTTCGGATCCACTGAATTATCAAGGATTATCGTAATTATGGGGACGGAGGACTTGAATTAAATAGCTAATGTTAAGTATTTTGAGATAGTGGATTGAGGTAATATTGTAACAAGTGGTACTTAGTTTGCCCGTTAGTATTATTACGGCTAAGTGATTATTACTGATAGAGCTTTAAAACACCTCTGATTTTTGGGGTGCGTCAGATTATTATTTACTTATAATATTTTTCAGAATCTGTTGGCTTTTTACAAGCGTTTCCAAAATGTAAATTTAATTCTTACTTTATTGGTTGCTTATTTTATGTCTAAGTAAAAAAGAAAGATTTTTTGTGATATTTAATCCGATTTGCTAGAAACAGCTGAAGAGCAAATTAGGAAATTTATAAAATGATCGATAGACAATTCCTTGTCCCAACAGAAATCTCCAGTAATTTACAACAAAAATATTAGTGTAATATTGAAGATCGTGGCATCAACGTGCTTTTCCCCCCCTTCGCTTTTTTTTTTTTTTTTTTTTTTTCTTAGTGTGCATGCTTGTGTATTCATTCGCGTAAAAGTGCACGATCTCTGCGTGCAAGCGCTGTGACATACTAAGCAGAATTTCCATCACGTATGGTACGGAGAATTCCCTGTAAATTCAAAGCATATCAGGAAAGGTTGAGAACACTGTCTTAGGACCTATGCACGACTTGACTTCCTTATTAGATAGGACTAAGAAAGTCGTGACGGCTTGAAAGTTAGACTGACCATGAGAGAGAGAGAGAGAGAGAGAGAGAGAGAGAGAGAGAGAGAGAGAGAGAGAGAGAGAGAGAGAGAGAGTATAGGTCACTGTTAGTCCGAGTAACAAGTTAGGTATTTAAGAGAAAGTATGCCTCAGGACTTCTCAGAAATGATTCACCACTATGAAAAATATTCATAGAATTAAAGCACTCGTTGTACCTTGACTTAGGTCAGAGAAACGTTATAATTTTGTTCATAAGTTGATGTATATTTTGCATTCGTAGCTTTTTTTAAACGGTCATGTTATTTATGATAAGTTGAAACAACGTTTAGCCACCTTTTCGAATCTCTTTTCAAGACTAGTAGTTTTGTAAAATGCATTTCCTCTTTGACGAAGTTAATACTTAAGCAGGATCGTGATATGCCAAAATTTAGTCCTTTTAGTAGTGAAAGATATATTTCAAGACGACTGCCGCTGTAATGGAGGCAGACTGATCACGTTTTATTAGTCATTTGTTAATTAGATTTTTGCCGATCTGCTGCACGCATGGTATCGCTATTTTGATCCCAGAATGCATGTGTTTCCCTTGTCTTTTATTCGTATATTTCTTTCACTTCTTTGTATTTCCATTTTTCTTACATAAAAACCACATGTAAGATGTGACATTCGTTTGGTTTTTAAAGATTACAGATAGTATGATGCTGACTGAAAAGGAGGTAAGATTCACCTTCTCAAAACTATTTGATATAAGGAAGGGAAGATTCTCCCCTAACCTGTTGCGGATGACATTCATCAATGGTGGGCATTTGAAATTTCTCTATCTCTCTCTCTCTGTATATAATTATATGTATACACACACATATATATATATATATATATATATATATATATATATATAATGCATGTATTCATACATATAAAATATATATGTACAGTATATATGTATTTCATGGCTACATATCTCCATTTCCAGTCGGCCATCTCATAGAGAAGGAACCGTTGAGATATTTTTTCATTAAAAGGGAACCACCAGATTTGATTTTTGTATCACTTCCAATAAATAATTTCAAAGGTAATGGATCCCAGTTCTAAGATCTTCTTATGATTTAAAATAAAATCTTTTTCTTTTTATCTCGGTGACTTACACAAAATTTTTCCTGAACTTTTACAGGTTAAGTTCTGTCAAAAGCTGTGTATTGTTGTGAGGTCTATATCTTACTCCTACAGTGTATTTTCTCCATTACTCTAGTTATCCTCGTAACCAGAATATCTTGATAGACGTGCAGAAGTTATCATGAGAGTCAATGCGATAAGTCTGTACGGTGCCCACACACGTCAATAATAAAGATGCAAACAGCAGGGAGGAATCAGTCTGGCGTTTGCACGACAGAACGCCGTAAAGATTTAATGCCTCAGTTACGACCCAGGCCTAGCATTGGAAGGAGTTGCAAAGCTTAACCATCATTTAGAAACCTCCAGGTTGTTTTAAAGAGGCCTTCGTTATTTTTTTTACAGTCTATCATCTGTTGGGTTTGCTGTTCCTAGTAGCACTGCAGTGGTTAACAATGTTTAATATTGTATGAAGAGAAGTGTAAGGAGTGGCTAGGAAAATCTTAGCTGATACTATTGAGATAAGCAAGAAGGATTGAACTCGTGAAGAATGTCGAGATATTAAGAAAGTAGTTACAATGCTTGAATAGATGATATTAAGTAGTGGAATGCTTGAATTGTTGAGAACGTAAATCGGTAGACTGGTTGAGAAAAAGAAGCACCGTAGATCAAGGAAAAGTGTAGAATTCGAAAGTGTTGAGAGGAAGAAGAGGAGGACCTATCAGCTGAATAGATATAGCCGCTGGAGTTTAGGGATGGAAGTACCTTAATATAATTATACGAAGTGAGAGAGTTCATGCAAGATAAAGGTTTAGGTTGAAGAGGAAGTAGTAAAATTGTGGCTATAAGCTAAAGCAAGTATAGTAAGAAGTAAGTGATAACAGTTTACAAGAAGAAAAGGAGAGAGAAGTGGAATAGGAATAAAAACGGGAAGTGGAAAATTTATGAGAAAGCAAGATTCCAGGATGGGGTCATTTAGTCAGAAGGGATTGTTTGTGAATGTTTGAGGCAGGGAAATAGTAAAAAAGACAGTCCATGTTGGCGTAAGGTAGTGAGAGGTTTAGCAAAGGAAAATTGAGAAAAGATCGTTCACAGGTGTAGAGGAGGATAGATAAACTTGTTAACAAGAAACCAAAGACGAAAAAGAAGGCAAGCAATAGGAAGAGGAATAAACGTGAGCAGTCACTTAAAGGGAAATATAGTATGGGAAAGTAAATGCATAGAGTAAGATGAAACATCTGTCAGTTTGCATAAAATTTGGGAATGGATAGATGCTGCCTGAATAGGATGTAGTGAGTATTTTGAACATTAGTTGAATGTTGAAGATATAAGAAACACAGATCTGAATGATGCAGGAGGGGTAGGGTTTATTGTAAGTTTGAGAAGGCTTGTGGATGTCGCTTTTGAGAATGTAAGGAGGGCAATCAAAAGGTTGAAGAATAGGAAGACCCTGATTAATTGATGAGATAAAGTGATGTGATAGTGAGATGGTACAGTACAGGGGTGGAAGTGTAATTAAGTGGCTGATCAGGGAAGACGTGCGGTAGGATGGTTCATCTGAAAAAGTGAAATAGAAGGCAAGAATTGTTGTAGCCAGAATTGTGTGGGTTAGACAAGGAAGATGTTGTATGGATCAAATTTTCAGTGTAAAAGGTATGTAAGGACTTTGAGACCAGAGAAACAAGCTGTACATGGCATACATGAACCTAGAGAAAGCTAATGATAAATTTGCTATCAGTCCAATATGGATGGTGTTAAAACTTACATGGTGTAGGTACTATGTCATGACAGAAGAGGAATTTGTGTTAGAATATGTAGACTTGAGAGTGGTGCAAAGTAGGGTGTTAAGAAATTGGATTGTGAATGAAGTGGGTAATTGTTAATGCTAACTGTACTGATAGGGTATAGTGAGGAGAAACTGCAGAAATTAGTGAAAGATTTTACTAAAGTTGCTAAAGGAGTATGTAAAAAGCAAATGTGAAGAAGAGTAAGTGTAGCAATGAATGCTAAATTGGATGGTGGAAGAAAGGAAGCAGTTGATTGGCATTTATCTACAAACTGTAAAGGATTTTGGTAGGATGAGAAAAGGGTTGAGTTACACAGTGAATGTTGCAGGTGTATGTAAAATATTCGGAAGAAAATGTCTGTGGAAGCCAATGTTGGAATGCGTAAGATATTGTCGAGCAAACACACTTTTATGGAAGGGAAGTATGGATGCTGATCGCAAATGAAGTGTAAAGAGTGAAGATTTGTTGAACTGGTAAAGACGTTAGCATAGATGAAAGGAGGAATCAGAAAGCTTTTAGATAGTTTGGTCGTGAAAAAAAAGTATTATAGTTTCGTGAAAAGGATGTAAAATTGTATATATATTATGAAATGGCTTGATACTAGATTTTTTCAACTCACAATATACAGCACTATAACTTCTCGTCTTTCCCCTTTTTGTTTCTAGTTCAAGCGCCAATTTACATAAAGACTTTCTTGGTCTACCCACTGCGTCAGCTATGATGTCTTTTGACTCCTGAGAAAGGACTTCAGGCCTTCCAAGATTCTCACTCTTTTAGTGATGACAGTCATATGGCTTTTTGTTCCAGTTTCTTTTAACAAAGGATTCATCTCTCTTAATGTATTTAGCTATCCAGGAACGTGAAATGAAGGATGCACCAGCATCCCTGGCCTCTCTGAAGGTTATAGCCCAGATTTGGTCAGTACATCTAATTTCCTCCAAGTCGTTAGCCATGGCTGTATCTAACTCCGTCACTCAGTCTGAAAATACAAGAAATGTAAAATGAAAAATAGCTTAATAGAAACTTAAAATAATGTACTTGGAGATAGGCTATAGCAGAAAACTTCATAACTTTCCATTTGTTCTGTGGAGGGGGGGGGGCTGTAATTTCGAAACACTCGATATATAGGGTGTTTCAAAATTAGAGCCCCCACTGTACAGCTTAAACTAAAATTGATATGGACAAAAACAAAAGTAATTCAGAACAGGTATTTATTTAAGTTTCTCTCTGAATATTTAATATTTTGCGTGGCCTCCATCTGCCTGTACCACAGCCTGCATTCTTGAGGGGTATAATTTCAGCAAATCGCAAAAAAGCTGAGACTCAAACTCCATTTCCTTGAGCACTTCGGTCACTCTCTTTGCAGGTCGTCGAGGCTTGGTATACCATCATAGTTCACTGTGCACGCTTCAACACGATCCTTTAAGATACTACCAATGTTTTCACGCACATTAAGGTCAGGGGAGCTACCTGGAAATTCACTTGACGAGAAGAAATCGATACCACTGTTTCGAAGCAGCTCCTGTGTCTGAAGAGCCTTGAAACATGGTGCCTTATCATGCAAAAATGTGACTTCTTCAACAGATAACACATTTTCAGGATCTTTGAGGGAAGGAAGTACTCCACCAGTAAGCACAGTTTCTCTGAAGTATTCGCCATTCCATGACTGTCGTTTTTCTTTGATGATCCACATCAACTGTTCGGCTGTGAAGCAGAGAAAAATTCCCAAACATTCAGGAAATTTCACAACTTGATGATAGCGCATGTCATCACTGATATCATCCAACTTTGCAGCCCAAATGATATAATTTTTATGGTTTGGCTTCCTGACTGTGTAAATGAAGAATTCATCTGATGCAGCAACATGGAGAAAGTCAGCTTCATCCCAATCTTTAAGAATGAACCACAAAACCATGCACGGTCCTCTCTGTGTTACTGAGTGATGTTGGGCTTGCTGATAACATGAAATGGCTTGATACCAGATTTTTTCAACTCACGATATACAGCACTGTAACTTCTCTTCTTTCCCCTTTTTGTTTCTAGTTCAAGCGCCAATTTACGTAAAGACTTTCTTGGTTTACCCACTGCCTCAGCTATGATGTCTTTTGACTCCTGAGAAAGGACTTCAGGCCTTCCAAGATTCTCACTCTTTTAGTGATGACAGTCATATGGATTTTTGTTCCAGTTTCTTTTAACAAAGGATATATCTCTTTTAATGTATTTAGTTATCCAGGAACGTGAAATGAAGGATGCACCAGCATCCCTGGCCTCTCTGAAGGTTATAGCCCAGATTTGGTCAGTACATCTGATTTCCTCCGAGTCGTTAGCCATGGCTGTATCTAACTCCGTCACTCAGTCTGAAAATACAAGAAATGTAAAATGAAAAATAGCTTAAAAGAAACTTAAAATAATGTACTTGGAGATAGGCTATAGCAGAAAACTTCATAACTTTCCATTTGTTCTGTGGAGGGGGAAGGCTCTAATTTTGAAACACCCGGTATATAATATATATTATATATATATATATATATATATATATATATATATATATATATATATATATATATATATATATACATATATATATATATATATATATATATATATATATATATATATATATATATATATATATATATATATATATATATATATATATATATATATATATATATATATATATATATATATATTTCATGTGTCTTAATTCTGTGGTCGTATTTCCTTGCATTGGAGTGAATGCCAAACCTGTTTTCTTTTCGCATAGTTACCCAGTTTACAAATAATGACAAAAGAAGGAAACCCTGTCTTTTATGCAGAATGTTTTTGAAGCCACCTTTTATGGTTGTGGGATACAAACGATTGACAATTAACCTTGGAATTTATGATCACTACACAATCAGTCATAGCAACTTTGGCTGGAAGCTTATGAGAAATAATTTACGTGTTCCTTATGTTATCAAAGTTGTTTTCCTTTCTTTATCGGAATCAGTCTTGATCCTCATAGATTTTCAGATAATTTCAAATGTTACCTACTTTTTATATTATTGCCATGGATTTTCCGATCTTTTGATGTTTGCCAATATCACAGACTTTCCACATTAGTGACATGTATTTTCTGATAATTGCTGAATCACAAATTTTCCACACTGGTGCCATGGATTTTCCGATAATTTCTGATATCACAGACTTTCCACGTTAGTGTCAAGAATTTTTGCATAATTTCCAATAGCACAGACTTTCCTCAGTATTATCATGGATTTTCTGATGATTGCCGATATCACATACTTTTCACACTGGTGTCAAGGGTTTTCTGGTAATTGCTGATAGCACAGACTTCGTGTACTCATTGTCATGGATTTTCCTATAATTTTCGATATCACAGACTTTCCACACAAATGTCATTGATATTCCGATAATCGGTGATATCGATATCAAAGACTTTCCGAGCTAGTGTCTTGGATTTTCCGATAATTGCCGATATCACAGACTTTCCACACTAGTGTCAAAGATTTTCCGAAAATTGCCAATATCACAGACTTTCCATACTTGTGTCATGGATTTTCAAATAATTGTTAATATCACAGACTTTCCACGTTAATTTAATTGATTTTCCAGTAATTGCTGATATCACAGAGTTTCCACACTCGTGTCATGGATTTTTTTATAATTGCTAGTATCACAGACTTTCCATGCTAGTGTCATAAATTTTCTGATGAATGCCGATAACACAGAGTCTCCACACTAGTGAACTTTATTTTACAATAATGGCAGATATCACAGACTTTCCACACTTGTCCTGGGTTTTATGTAATTGCCGATATCACAGACTTTCCACACTTGTCATGGATTTTTCCGAGAATTGCTAATGTTACTGACTTTCTGTGTTAGTGTCATGGATTTTCTGATAATTGTTGACATCACAGGCTTTCCATGCACGTGTCATGGATTTTCCGAGAACTGCCGATATCACAGACTCTCCATGCTAGTGGCATGGATTTTCTGATAATTGCCAAAATCACAATCTTTCCACACTAATGTCATGGATTTTCTTATAATTACCGTTATCACAGACTTTCCACACTAGTCTCATGGATTTTCCGGTAATTGCCGACATCACTGACATTCCACACTGTCATGTATGTTCTGATAGTTGCCGACATCACAGACTTACCACACTAGTGTCATGGTTTTACCGATAATCACAGACGTCATAGACTTTCTGCAGTAGTGTCAGATTTTCAGATAATTGCTGACATTAGATTTTGCTCACTAGTGTCATGGATTTTCCAATGATTGCCAATATCACAGTCTTTCTGCACTAGTGTCATGTATTTTCCTGTAATTGCCAGTATCACAGACTCTCCACATTAGTGTCATGGATTTTCTGATAATTGCCAATATCACAATCTTTCCTTGCTAATGTCATTGATTTTCTGATAATTGTTGATATCACAGACATTCCAAGCAAGTGTCCTTTATTTTCCGATAATTGCCGATATCACAGACTCCATTCTTGTGTCATGGATTATCTGATAATTGCTGATATCACAGACTTTCCACGCTTGAGTCATTAATTTTCATATAATTACCGTTATCACACACTTTCCGCACTAGTCTTATAGATTTTTCCGATAATTGTCAACATCACTGACATTCCACACTTGTGTCATAGATTTTCCGATAATTGCCGACATCAAAGACTTTACGCACTAATGTCATGGATTTTCTGATAATTGCCGATATCACAGACTTTCTGCACTAGTGTCATGGATTTTCTGATAATTGCTGATATCACAGACTTTCCACACTAGTTTCATGGATTTTCTGATATGCTGATATCACAGACTTCCACACTAGTCTCATGGATTTTCCGATAATTGTCGACATCACTGATATTCCACACTAATGTCATGGATTTTCCGATAATTGTCGACATCACTGACATTCCACACTAGTGTCATGGATTTTCCAATAATTGTCGACATCACTGACAGCCCACACTAGTGTCATGGATTTTTGGATAATTGTTGACATCACTGACATTCCACACTAGTCTCATGGATTTTTAGATAATTGTCGACATCACTGACATTCCACACTAGTCTCATGGATTTTCCAGTAATTGTCGACATCACTGACATTCCACACTAGTGTCATGGGTTTTCAGATAATTGTCGACATCACTGACATTCCACACTAGTGTCATGGATTTTCCGATAATTGTCGACATCACTGACATTCCACACTAGTGTCATGGATTTTCTGATAATTGTCGACATCACTGACATTCCACACTAGTTTCATGGATTTTTGGATAATTGTCGACATCACTGACATTCCCACACTAGTCTCATGGATTTTTGGATAATTGCCGACATCACTGACATTCCACACTAGTGTCATGGATTTTCTGATAGTTGTCGACATCACTGACATTCCACACTTGTGTCATGGATTTTCCGATAATGGTCGACATCACTGACATTCCACACTAGTGTCATGGATTTTCCGATAATTGTCGACATCACTGACATTCCACACTAGTGTCATGGATTTTCCGATAGTTGTTGACATCACTGACATTCCACACTAGTGTCATGGATTTTCTGATGATTGTCGACATTACTGACATTCCACACTAGTGTCATGGATTTTCCGATAATTGCCGACATCACAGACTTTCCTCACTAGTGTCAAGGATTTTCCGATTATTGCCGATATCACAGATATAAATGCTGATATCACTGACTTTCCACACTAGTGTCATGGATTTTCTGATAGTTGTCGACATCACTGACGTTCCACACTTGTGTCATGGATTTTCCGATAATGGTCGACATCACTGACATTCCACACTAGTGTCATGGATTTTCCAATAATTGTCGACATCACTGACATTCCACACTAGTGTCATGGATTTTCCGATGATTGTCGACATTACTGACATTCCACACTAGTGTCATGGATTTTCCGATAATTGCTGACATCACAGACTTTCCTCACTAGTGTCATGAATTTTCCGATTATTGCCGATATCACAGATATAAATGCTGATATCACTGACTTTCCACACTAGTGTCATGGATTTTCTGATGATTGCAGATATCACAGACTTTCCACTCCAGTGTCATGGGTTTTCCAATAATTGCCTATATAACCGACTCAACACACCTGTGTCAGGGATTTTCCCATAATTTCCAATGTCACAGATTTTCCACACTATTGTCATAGATTTTCAAATATTTTCAGATATTAATGAGTTTCCTCAATATTATCACTGCACAGTGCAACTGATGATCTAAGTATTTACTGACTTGGGAAAACTTTCTCTAAGACTTTCGCCCTTCCAGAGCGGTAAAGCAGGTATGTCAAATCTTTGAATCCAATTCCATGGATTCTTCTGCTATTATCTAGCCTATTTATACCTCCTATAATGCATTATTACCGAATCCAGCGCCAGTTAACCAAAAATTGGCTCTCAACTCCACAGGTTCGCTTGATTTTCGCTCTATTTCTTTCCTCACGTAATGTAAACTATACAGTAAAATGATTCGGTCATCCAATATCCATGGTCACAAGTATACTCTCTCTCTTTCTCTTAATAACATTATATATATGTATATGTATGTATGTATATATATATATATATATATATATATATATATATATATATATATATATATATATATATATATATATATATATATATATATATATATATATTCACATGTAGTTTGAGACATTTTGCTGATTCAGAAATCAATCTCTCTCTCTCTCTCTCTCTCTCTCTCTCTCTCTCTCTCTCTCTCTCTCTCTCTCTCTCTCTCCCCGCGTTGTTAGTACTACTACTACTACTACTGAGTATTTCAGAAGTGGCGTGGAATTTTGCATGTTTGCAATGAAATTTGCAGATTTCGGCGGTTGATAAACAGGGTTTCATGTTGTTATTCGCGTTTCGTAATTTACAGTTTGCTTAGCGTAGTTGACCGGTGAAATAAGTTTTACTGAACTTGTGGTTAGAATTCACCGAAAGTTTAGTATTGCTGTTCATCTGTCACTGCAAAATTCTAGCGGTAGTTGAGTCCAACAAATGTTCATGGTTACATCAAGTGGCGCTTTGCATCTGGAAAATGAGTATGGAATGATATCAGTATTTAGATTTTTCTTTGAACTGGCTCATTTTGCTGACCATGTCTCAATGATTTCATGAACATCAAATAGATATAAGCTCTTAGTCCTTAATCTTTCGAAAGTGCAGTTCTCTCTCTCTCTCTCTCTCTCTCTCTCTCTCTCTCTCTCTCTCTCTCTCTCTCTCTCTCTCTCTCTCTCTCGCAGTTGTTGTATCCTGTGATAAAATTGCAAACGGCAAACACCACTGAATTTAAAGGTGATTTGGGATTATTCAGCAAACAAATAAGTTGAACTGCTTAGCAGGTATGTTGACAAGAATGGAAAAGGAAAGGAAATACAGTCATGAATTAGGAAACACGAAGAGGTGCTACTAACATTTATTTTCAGTCACGAATTATTAAATAGAATATTAGTAGCTACCAAAGTGAGAACATATAACAGCGTTGTAAGGTCAGCGGCAATGCTCAGATGTGAAGCATTTTGTTGGTAATCGCCTGCGATCAAAGCTCACTGAATCCGAAGAGGTCTTTTGAATTATCCACTTAAACATGTTTTGTGGATCCCAAAAACTGTGAATATGCAGTTGAAGACCATTATAGTCTTTTGTCACTGGTCGTTCTGATTGCCTCGACTGAAGAAGAATGGGTTGATTTTTTTGAAACGCTATCGATACCAATAATCACCCCTTGGAATTTTTCGCGATCTCAGGTTATTAACGCAGCTCGTATAACTTAAACAAATTGTATAGTACTTTCCTGCAATTTTCTCTTATAGATATACAGGTATTTAAGGTTGATTCCTTATTTTGATCGTGAATTTCTACCGCTTCGCATCAGAGAAGATAACAAGGAACTCTTGGTGGTCAGTGCGTGGGTTTCACTTATCAACTCCAGTATTGCCCAGCGGGTATGACGAAGGTTACTCAGTTTGTTCTCGGTTTGAGGCTGACTTTACAGTTCCTACCGAAGAGTTAGAGTAACCTCTTTGGTTTGTACAGAGATCATTTGGGAACAGGGGATGATATGATTGCTTGGTAGGAATCCTTGGAGGCCTCCTGATAGGACGCAAGTTTCATGCTGACTTACATCTGTGAATATTAAAAAAAAAAAAAAATATCTCCGTAATTTTTCAAGTAGAGATGCTTGAGAAAATAATAAGTATGTTATCTTTTAGGCGCTAATGGAGGGCTTGTTGGATTCAGGTATCTTTTAGGATAGATATCATCCCCTTTTCTTTCACTTTAGTCGCTTATTTTATGTGTTTATGAATTACAAAAGATTTACAATACTGCTTGCATTCTTGATTTTTCATTCTACGTTGATTTGTTAAACAAAGGAATACTTTGGCTGATGCGCCATCCAGCAATATGGCCTATCATCAGCTAAGGTTTTCCAAGAATACGGATTTTAGAAAAAGTAAAGAAAACTAAATCTTGGTAAGCTGAAGGTAATCATCTCCTGATATAACCAACCTCGAGAATAGGAATAAATTTTGTTCCTGAAAATAACATGGTAGAGCAACGGCACTCACGGAAAACGAAAGGAAGACAATTAGCAGCATGGAAGTTTGGATGTTTCAAGGAATTTACTGTACTTTGAAAAACAACCACACACAGTTCAAAAAAAAAAAAACTGAAAAAGAACAAGAGGGAGAGAGCATCATTTGAAGCGTAAGAGAAATCGTGTCGGAAATTCATGTTTTCGGAGATTGCACCGTCCCTCGGAAAGAGCGTATTTTTGCAGAAATCTGTTGAAAGACAGTTCTAGTCAGTCTTGACATAAAACACTCAATTACCTTGCCATTAACACGGCTTCGGAGGTGATGAGTAGCTCGCATGCTTGGCTACAGGCACGATTCAATTTGGTCAACATGAGGAGGGAACCTGTGTTCTAGGACGAGCGCTTCCCTGGCTTCTCCTTTTTGCCACAAGAGAGAAAATGTCCGGCAATGTAAGATGTTATTGCTGTTGAAGAATCTGTTGCTTCCTTTTCGGAAATCTAGGTTTCATATGCAGCATTCGTGCGGAAAAGCTTTGACACACAAACTCCTGTAAGAGTTCGCACGAGCTATATATATATATATATATATATATATATATATATATATATATATATATATATATATATATATATATATATATATATATATATATATATCTCAGTAAACTGTATTCCTTGAAAATAGGTTGCCTCAGAGTAAAACACGAATTCATTGCCATTGAGCCTTGAAGCGGGGAAACAAGGATGAAATAATTTACGTAACTTCCACAATATATATCCACTACAAAGTTCATCAGCAGAGATCTAATACCCATACATACAAAGTACCACTCACCTTTCCACTTCCTTGCACCCTAAACCCATTCTTCGCCAGTACGTGTGATACTCAGTCTACAGCATATTTCTTTCAATTCCTCCCACATTTCGTACAACCAGTGTTCTCATTTTAGCACTCATTTATCAGACTTATTTACCATCACACGTTCTTCCTACCATTACACCCCCATACAAGCAAAATCTTATGACCCGGTATCATTTCCTGCTGTATCTGTCCACAGTCCAATGCCTGGTGTTGAAAATCCTGTGAACACGGGCTGTTATTCTAATTAACGACAGCTTACAGAAGCATTAAAGTGTATGTAATATCCTCAAATGATAATATCCATATACCATTAATGGAGCATTTCCTCCCACAAGAAATACTCAACTCTATATTAGGCGCTCCACTTTCTTTTCCATCTCCTTATTAGTGACATTCCAGCATTGAAACCCAGTATGAATACATTTTCATAAAACCCCATTCTCATTAGTCCTTAACTACATACCTTCCAGCTACACTGTCTCTTTTCTGTTATCTACTTCTGTATTTAAATGGCTTAGAGTAACCACCCTATTTCGTTTTCCAAGCCCAGCCTTGCACAGAGTCAAGTTTTCGGGATTTGCATTTTCCTTCTTCCCCACAGCTCTCCTGACTATAGTCACTACTCCTTACCTAAATCTACTTCTCTCAGCTACTCCAGATATAATTAGTCCTTGTCTTTCTACGTCCTTCTCACCCTGGCCAGTTACTTAACTCTTACCAGGTACATCAAAGGATCCAACATTCTTTTCTTGACCAAGCCGTTTTACATTGTCGTTTGAACCCACCTACTTGCACATTCAGAACCCTAAGATTAGTATCTCAGCATTTTTTTTATGTTTTGCAATACATTAAAGGGTATAGCGCTGCAAAACCTCGTGCCAAACCACATGATTGTCACCTTGACAGAAAGCAAAGAATGCTGTTATTTTGAGTTTCTGGGATCCATTGGGAGTAGAGCAGTTGTGTTTAGCCTCTAGGGAAGAGGCTTCTCTTCCTAACATGGGGTTCACAACTGTACAGTAGCGCTCCTTTGCCTTGGGACACATTGTATTTTGTTTGTAAAGCCATTTGCACTTTCTAGGGTAGCAGTGTCCCGGTTATACCACTTACTATCACAGCAAGAGCAGTCCAAAATAAATTAACCGACCTGAAATATGTGGCTGTTGTCGGTCTTATGATGAAGATACTCATTCACTATTTAATGGACATCACTCATTCACTATTTAATGGACATCCCTCTCACCAAGCGGTTCACAACCTTCCAGGATGCGTTAGTATCCCAGGCCATTGGCACTTCCCTAGGGTAGTGCCAAGGTCTTGAAACATGGTCAACTTCAAGATGCCCATGAATTTTGACTAAAATATACAGTCCACTAACGCATGATAGAAATATAAGCGGGATTTTTATTATCTTTTTAGTAACTATCACTGAGGTGCAAGAGTTGCATTTACAGAACACGGAAGCATAATGTGAACAAATCTTAGGCAAAGTCTAAAATTAAAAGATTTTGCAATTAGCCATGCTGCTCTAATGGTATAGTTGAAAGATAAAACAAAGACAGCCAAACTGACAAAGTTATAAACTATTCAATTTCATATAGTTCTGACCAGTAAATTGACAATAACTGCTCCCACTATTTGTAATAGGAGGGTATTGCCTACCCATCGTTACCCTACAGGCAATACACCTCCTTTACAAATAGTAGCAGTTATTGTCAATTTGCTGGTCAGAACTATATGAAATTGAATAGTTTATAACTTTGTCAGTTTGGCTGTCTTTGTTTTATCTTTCAACTATACCATTAGAGCAGCATGGCTAATTGCAAAATCTTTTAATTTTAGACTTTGCCTAAGATTTGTTCACATTATGCTTCCGTGTTCTGCAAATGCAACTCTTGCACCTCAGTGGATAGTTACTAAAAAGGTAATAAAAATCACGCTTATATTGCTATCATGCGTTAGTGGCCTGTATATTTTAGTCATAATTCATGGGCAACTTGAAGTTGACCATGTTTCAAGACCTTGATTTTCCAGAGAAATGCTGAACAGCAGTCGTGATAAAATGCTATGCAGTAATTTGAGTTGGGGAAGGTCGGGCTTCGTGATAGCTGTATTACACGAACAGGCAATTTTCAGGATTGCGGATTTGAAATGATTAAAAAAATGAAGTAATATTTTAGTAGTTACCATCTGCTGTAGACTGGTATTCGGTCAAGTTCTTATGAAAACAGAGGGTGAAATGAACGATTTAAAGATTTTATGAGTAACAATTCCTGATACAGTTGTATATGATTTAGCAAATCACAGGGTAGATACGTAATTGTTAACATATTTCTGCATTTTGTGTACGCAAACTAGATTCCAGCGCCTATTCTTAAGCTTTTTATTTTTGTTTTTGTTTGCTTTTAAATTACCAAATTTACCTTATTTATCTGTGATCATTTGCGTATTCAATTGATGTGTATATGAGTGCATTTCTTTCTGAAACAGATAGGCTTCTCTGGTAATGTGCTAGTCAGAGTTACAATTCCTTTTTATTTCCAGACAAATTTTCATCAGGAAAACCTAATTGCTATGATATTTATCTTGATATCTATTTTTTATTTAGCAAAGTTGCATTGAAAGTAAGAAAAATTTATGCCTAATAGTTATAGCTTTTTAAAGTTTCCCAGCTTTCTTAAACTGTAAATAACTGGTAAAGGTTTTCGGAGCTTCTTAAAAGTTAGTCGCCATTGCAGTACAACCAAACAGTATGATTTCATTTCGAGTGTTTATATAAACTTCCATATTGTTTATATCGCTATTTGATAAACAACTCATATTGTCCTCGTTTGTAAATACCCCCCATCCACGTTCAAATTTTTGGTCAAACTTTCCCTTCGGAAAGTTCCGGTTTTATTTTTGTAAACAAGCGATGTTTGTTTCTTGCATAATAGAAATTTCATGCCGGTTGGAACGTGTGGCTAACTTGCAGGAGGAAAAGCTATTTTGTGTAGAGCTCCCGGAATAAATAGGGAGTTTCCATGCATGTGGAAGATAAAAACTCCGAGATGGGTGCCGCGGCTACACGTGAATCGGTAATCAAGAAAATAAGCTTATTGAGAATAGTTTTTAGAAGAGTGTAAAGGACGGTGATGTCAGTGAAATTTGGTGCTGACACAGATTAGACTTTCGTAAGTCCATCATTTGACCCCTTATTGTGAGAACATTTTCATGTTCTTAATTATAAAAGCGAGAACATCTCTCAGCGGTGAATAAACTCAAATGCTCCCTTACTCATCGCAGTTGACATCATCAAGAGCTCTGGGAGATCAAATCGTCTTGCACGAGTGCGTGTCAGACCAGTTTGATCAAATCCCTATTTCAAACTAGTTGGGCACAAAATTTGAGCGTGTATCCGGTTCGTACGTCATTTATATAAGTTCCTTTGGTGTGATCCCTGTTGTCTAAATTTGTCATTTTATGGGCAGAACTTAAGAGAGGATATTTTATCATTATTTTGATTATATTTTCATATTCAAATCATTCTTCGGATTATCATTCCCTTGTGCATGTCATTAAGACAGGTTGTGCGATTATGGTAGGTTGGTTACTTTTCCTCCGGAAACCAATTTCTTGTTTGTTTCTATCATGAGAATCACTTTTCCTAACCAGAGCTAGGGTTAGGTATCTTTACCATACAGTAGCATCCATAGCTGTGTCGAACGTTATTCGTTTGCTTCTTCTTCGCGTTTTCGTAAATTTCAATCCATTGAGACAAGAATAAGAGTTTGTGAACAGCAACCTTATCACAAAATTAAATGATTTGTCTGAAGTTGCTGAAGTTGCAGCTCACCTGAGGTACTCTGGTGTTCACGGGCGTTTTCGACAATTTTAAAACGGAAGACAGCCTAAACCGCAAATTCTTGATAGGAAACTTGGATGGTAGCCTACTGTTAACATTTTACAATGGTTGAAAATTTCAGGAAGAATTTTGAAGTAGTTTTTAAGTCCGTGCCTTCGACGTTATCATTTCAACTCTTCTGGGAGGACAAATGAATTTTGGAATGTTTCAGCGAATTAAAAATGTAAAGTCTTTAACTTTATGACTTTAAAGTTAAAAGACGGAGAAAAAAATCTCTCTCTCTCTCTCTCTCTCTCTCTCTCTCTCTCTCTCTCTCTCTCTCTCTCACAAACACACACACACACACACACACACATATACTCGCACATGTACATTGCCTTTACTAGGTTTAATGTATAATGTTAGCAGCTATTGCTCTCTTTGGTTAAAGCTGTACTAAATCAGGCTGATTAACAAATATTTTATATATTTGAATCAGTTGCGATTTATGTCTACCCAGAGCCCTTAATCCCATGAGAAATAGACACGATTCTGATATGACGCATAAGTGTGATTCATTGCTGGTTACTTCTGGTAAGTCGAATTTCCAGACTCAAAAGAAAGAAAAAGCCGCCATGGCAAATCACCTAGCAGAAGGCCATTGATGCCAATACGACGTGGAATGTTGAAAATAAGTAGATTATAGTGCATTAAGGTCGTACCCTTAAGACAAGCGTGATGCTGAGGAAAATGCTGCAATAACAAATTATTCCTCCCTAGACCGAGCCACGCTTTGGGGCGGTTCTTCGAGGTTGCGATTTTCTTTCATGTTGATGAAGAGGGACTTTGAAAATGGGAGCAATTCTCTCCGAAATAGAGAGGAAATGTTTACATTATATAATTCGGAAATGTTTACATTATTTGCTTTTATTTTGTCGTTGTATGAGTCATGTAAGAGAGCAACTTTTTACTTGATTTCATGATAGTTTTTGCATCATTACCTTCTTCATACAGGTATTTTCTTTCCTTGATTTACAGGGGGTAAGTCGATGGCGTTTTCCGTAAGCACGCTAGAGTTCCGTATTTCTTTAACAATCGGAAAGAAGTAACAGATAAAAGAAAAGCAAGGAGATAATCACACACACAGGCTGATATATTTATTTTTTACTATACTTGTTTTTACCCTTTCGATGTGTGGCGCCAGGAGTGTAGAACTCGCGGTTTGTGGCAGGTCTTTAGGATGATGTTGCTAGCTTTATACCATTTTTCTTGACCTCAGCTGATGCTGATGATCATTCCCAGGTGGGTAGACTGGTGGGCGGTAGGCTGTTCTACAGCTTATACAATATCCTGTAGTTTATTTTTAGTTACTGAGACTCTCCCCCGTTCACAAACACTAAAAATGCAATTAAAATCGGGACTTGGAACATTAGAATTCTGAATCAAATTGAAAAGATGCAACAGATAGAAAGTGAATTCCAGAGTTATGGACTACAAATCTTAGCTATTTGTGTATCAGTGTGCAAAGGAACGGGAAAAAGAGAGATTGTATGAAACTTTAAGTCTTTATCTAATTAAGAAGAGCAGATGCACTTGGTAGAAGAGTACTAGGCATAATCCTAACGCCAGTTGCAGATAAGGCGTTGAGTGACTGAGAGCGATGAGTAGATTACTATGGGCAAGATCCAGTTCACAGCAGTGCAATATGAGTATTACAGTGTGCTATGCGCCGACGAATGAGCTCTCTGAAGAAAATAAAAGGTGAAATTTATAAAGAACTGCAGAATCCTATCAGTGAAACACCAGAAAAAGATGTAAATTGCTGTTGGTGATACGAATACAAGAGTTGGTAGAAGTAATGTAGATATGATAGGTGCAGTGAGTAAGGAAGACCTGAGAGAGGCTACAAAAAAAAAGTGCAGTTTATTAGATTTTGCGCTGGAAATAATATGGTGATTGAAGGTTCCAACAAAAGGACATTCTTTAATACACTTGGACATCTCCCGATGGCAGTGAAACCATACAGATTACATTGCTGTTCATGGAGAGAGAACACTGAGGTGCAAATGTTTGCAACTTATCATTGCGTTTCTTAAGGTGAAATTAAAAGCACCCAACAAAAAAGTTGACTGAGTATCTTGGTTTGATAGAGCAAAGCTTGTTGAAGATGCATCAAGACTGTTAATCCGTCAGATGGGACAGAAACCATGATATCGAATGAGACTTGGGATACGGTAAAAAGGAAACAAACCAAAAGATACACTTTGACAAACAGGGAGGAAATAAAGAATACAAAGTAGAACGCGCCACAATATTCGATACTTTTCCAACATTCAAACGAATCCATGTCCTCGCGATATTATTGCGTGCCTTTTACTGCTTTATTATTGGGTTGTTTTTATAGATGGGTTAGGGTGTGAGTCATGCAACCTCATCCGATAAATACTAGATAAAAACGGAAAGGGTACTCTCTCTGTAGCTCCACGTCCTCTGAGGAGGAAAAGACAATAATATACAATATTAAATTATATGTATGTTATATATACATTTAATATATATAATGTATGTACATTATATATATACATATATATATAATGTGTATGTATATATAGGTGTGTATATATGTGTATATATCTACATATATATGTATATATATATATATATATATATATATATATATATATATATATATATATATATATATATATTATATATATTTATATTTTTGCATCGCTTTCAGTTCCATGTGATGTAAAGAGCCTCTGAGAAATTCTGACCTGAAATCTAGTCATCTCCAGTCTTCCATATCAGTTCTCATACAAGTAGGCCGTAGTCTTCCAGCTGTTCCAGTGCCCCGGTGAACCCAGCTGACTACGTACTTTTCTCTTACTCGAGTTCAGTCTCAAAGTTTTCAGATTGCCCATCGTTTTATGTGCCTTACTGAAATTCAGCTCAAGAGAACCTGTATTGAATATTTCTCTTCTTAGCTACATGAAGGATTCGAGTTCATTAATCCTTTCTCCGTTTAGTTTTTTTCATCCCTTTATACTCTTCCCTCATTATTTATGTTTTTCTCAGGTTAACTTCCATTTCTCTAGATACGTAATGCTTTCTGTTAAGCAAGATTGTAAAAGTGTGATGTTTTACTGATTATTAGATCATAATCTGCGTACTAAGTCTTTTGACTTCCCATTGTTATTCTTGTCTAACCCTTGCCTGCCATCCCCAACGTCTTTTTCTTTACAGAACCCGTGAGTAGGGCAAACCGCTCCAGTATTCAGTGCAAGTTCACATATGGCAATCTATATCAGCATTAACTTTGCATGTTCCTCGTTCATGGGTGGCTTCAATAATTTTACATATTTAACTGGAATACCATAGTGATGTAACATCCTCCATACGAGTACATATGTATGTTTATGTATATATACATATGTTTATATATATATGTACATATAATACACACATATATACTGTATATATATATGTATATATGGTTCTAGAATGTGTATCTTTTCCATCTCAACAGGTATTTTGGGATGGCTTTACCAACATTAGCTTTGGCCCACTATAGGTTCTAACAGAACTTGCTTAACTCATTTCGCTTCGCTGGGAATTGAACCGGACATTCTTGCTCTTTTGATGAGCGTTCCACTTATTTGTGTGCGTGTGTGTATTAAAAATACAATTGTATATTCTTTGTATATATCTGTTACGGTAAGGCTTCCCTCTGACGGAGCTCAGAAGGTACCATTGTTCTGTTAATTATTCAAGGACTAGTGTGTCGTCTGAGGTAGATTATGGTGAACAAGCTTGTGTCCTGTCTGTTTTTAAGATGAGAGAAAAACCAAGACAGACAGAACTGTGTGTCGAGGTATTTTGTGAAATAAAGATTTTCCTGTGAATGCTAAACCAAGTATTACTTAATTTGTTAATTTTATTTGGTAATTTGGCTGATGGTCATAATGAATGTGTAAAATTTCTGACTGATGTTGAAGGTATCCGAGAGGTATAAATATTGAGTAGTGAGTAGTCGTTCTTCTTCTTTAGTATTCCATAATTCAATCAAGCGGTCTATGACGTAACTAAAGCAAATTGTTTTTCCTGATATGGAATGAGACTGTACAGTTTAATAATGGTTTGCTTAATATAAACTTGGTTCACTTAATGTAAACGTTTAGATTGAATACTCTCTTGAATTAATTACAAATTTCAAGCTTGTCATATTATACAAGGAACTTGCAGAAAGACAAAGAAGCACGATTATTTAAGATCTCAGTGATGTCGTTTAAATTATAATTTTTATGCCTCTGAGAAACTGGATAAACGTTTTGAATAACTACAGGAGATGAGACCAGCTAGTGTGTAAGTTCTTGGTATTTGGATTGCAAGTGGAGTTGGTGTTTTTTCCGGCATTTTTTCGTTCATGTCTAAAACAATTTATTTTACGGTTTTCCTTCTCGAAAACCATTTTCGCCTTCATATTTGGTTTTCTCTTTAGACAATCAGCTTATTATTATTATTGGTCTTGGCTGCTTGAAATATTTATGCAGATACTCAAGAAGGAGGATAATTTTTCCTCGCAAGTTGGTCTTTAAATCAATACTCTGGCATTAATTGAATTTTCCACTCATGTCTCATCAACATATTCAGATGAGGCTGAAGGCTCACCTGCCCAAAGCTTGCAAGTCCAAAGGCCACCAGCCCGAGGCTTCACCTTTCCAAAAGAAATCCCGTTAAATGTTAGAAAACAGGGAAGTGAGAAGAGAGAAGGTGGAGGCTTTTGTTTAGAAAACTAATGAAGCATTCACAAGAACAAAGTCGATTTAGTGGAGAATCTCCCTCATTCGATGCTCTCTTGATTTATAATACCCAAACAATGTGAGTCACGGGTATCATATTGTGCTGAGGCTTATAAATTTACTTTCGAAGAATGGGCCACTGAAATCAGGTAGTAAAATCTCGATCATTCAGAAGATAAGACCACATCGGTGTGCTGACCAAGGCGACGTTTACTGTCCATTAATAATGATGAAAATCGTACACTGGTTTATCGTCTCACAGCAAATTCGTCAAATGAATGAGAGAAAATTGATTTATTAGCTTTAAAAGGAAGACGAAAATGATGAGATTTTCTTTTCAGCAATAAGCCGTTTCCCCTAACATTTGGTGGCTCAAGAGTAAAAAAAAAAAAAAAAAAAATCAACGGTCATTTCCCCATTCATATTTGATTTGCTGAATTGTGGGTGAGCTACGTGTCTAGTAAAATTTCGCATGTTAAGATTATATATATATATATATATATATATATATATATATATATATATATATATATATATATATATATATATATATATATATATATATCTCTATATAAATCTATCAATATATAGATATATATACTTATATATAAATCTATACAATATATATATATATATATATATATATATATATATATATAATATATATACTGTATATATATATATATATATATATATATATATATATATATATATATATATATATATATATATATATATATATATATATATATATATATATATATGTGCGCTGTTTGGGCACATTTTTTCCTCCTATGCAATTTCCATTAAAGTTAACGACATTGTTTGCAGATACTATCTTCTTATCAAGACTTTGAATCTGTGTAAACTACTACTTTTTCTCTTCAGGGAAGCTTCTCAGGAATAAGGAAAAATTCTTCAATATTCTTTCCATGTACTTTTTCTATTTGATGGACCTTTTCCCCACCTCTCGGCGGCGTCATCAGGACTGGATTGCAAATTGACATACAAGGTTTTTATTACTGCATGCAGACTTTTGAATTTCAAACATGGCGTCATTGGAGTGCTGAATGCCTATTGGTTGGTGGATCTCATTCTCTCACTGTTGGTCTGGACGGCATGGGTATTCCTGGTACTCCTTAGGATGCGTCCTATGCCACGGCTTGCGGCAAAGGGCGTGGGCAAGGTTGTGATTCCCGTCTCTGGCTGATAGTCTTGTTTTGCTTTGTCTTCGATAGTCGGATGTCCTGTGGTTTCCTTGAAGAAGGGAGGATGAAGCCTGTAGCCCTCTTTATTTAACTCAGGCCATTGTTGATTTATACTCATATACAGAGGAAAACGGATTTCATCCCCCTTCTTCAAGGAAACCACAGGACATCCGTGAGAATCGGAGGAGAAAATAAAATAACAAATTGCACTATGCAGTAGGTGATCCTCTCGTTGTTGTTCTTTGCTATATCCAAGTGCGGTTGCTCTTAGCCTTAACGGATTTGGAAAGAATCACTTGTGTGGTACAGTTAGTTGGGTCTGAGAAAACCCCAGAAAATTCAGACAATTGATTACTGTGTTCTTGCAGTATGATTTTTTTATACTGATACTCAGATTCTGAATATATGCCTTGAATGCATAGCTTTCTTTTGAACAAACCATAAAAAGCATAGCATTTGGCGATGCAGAAAACTGTGTATTCTTTGTGTGTCTTCCTACAGTTGACAGAAATGAGTTTATTTATAAATGAGTTCATTTGTTCTACTATTGTAGGAAAACTGTTCTCTTTAGATGTTTGCAGCCTCTTAGGTTTTTTGTCCTGTAGATACAGTTGTTGGTAGGAACTGGTAGCGTTTCCCCAACGATGAAGTTCTTCATTGGGTGAGCGGGTTCCGTTCTCAGCTACCACTCTGTTGGGTGCGAGTTCGAATCTCCGACCGACCAATGAAGAATAAGAGGAATTTATTTCTGGTGATAGAAATTCATTTCTCGTTATGATGTGGTTCGGATTCCACAATAAGCTGTAGGTCCCGTTGCTAGGTAACCAATTGGTTCGTAGCCACGTAAAATAAATCTAATCCTTTGGGCCAGCCCTAGGAGAGCTGTTAATCAGCTCAGTGGTCTGGTTAAACTAAGATATACTTTTCCCCAACGATGATAATGATGACTTAAACCATCGCTGAAATAGCTTAATAGTGCTGTATTAACTTGGTATGTATCCACTTACGCGTCACCTCCAAGGTGCTAGGACTACGTATGGCGGAAGCTCAATGGGACGCCGTGGTTAGTACTAAACACGGCGTCCCATTGAGCTAACGCCATATTTAGTACTAGCACCTCGGAGGAGACACGTAGGTGGGTACATACTGGGCTAATACCAGTGCCTGGAGCTCGGGGATCAGTGCTTACCATTCCCTGTCACACTACCAGCTACAGTACCAGATGTCTTATTCGTTTCACTGTTGAAAAGTGGGATGGTCGTCCTTTAATACCACTTTCTTAGCTTTACGTGACTAATTGCTGTTATCAAAGTTATTGTTATTATTAGCCAGGTGACAACCGTAGTTGAAAAAACAGGATACTGGAAATCTCAGAGCTCCAATAGGTAAAGCAGGCTAGTACTGGAAAAGAAATATATAATGAAATATTGTTTATGTTCGTCTGTTTTATATTTAACTACTTTTTGATTTATCTTTATCGTTAGTTTTTATTTACTGCTGTGCATTTTCTTCACATTTGGACATTCTAATGTCTTGAAAAATACTTTTCACCTGTGAACATTCCATTGTCTTGAAATTTGCGTAGCCCAAGTTAATGGCTTTTTAGAGTGGTTTCATCTGAACTTTTAGACTTTTCGAGGATGGATAAAACGATAGATAAGAGAGATTCGCAACAAAGCTTTTTTAATGATATATCTGTCGATATAACACTCAACCCACCATTCGAGCTGAGTTGTAAAAAAAGGAGTGTTAAGTTATAAACAAAACGACCTGACTATCCAAACACCAAACCCAGTTCCTTCCCGGAAATTTCAACAGACGTGGAGTAAATGTGCTGCAGGCGCATGTTGGCAGCGAAAACTGTGAGAAAAGTCTCACCCCGCTTAAAATCTGGGAGAAAGGAACTTGGTCGATTAATCAAATGAGAATCCGAGACTTGACGAAGCGGGGCCTTCGCACACTCATCGGCCAAAGGGTTACACTAAAAATAAAACTTTATGGTTTCGTATTGTCATCAGGAATGTGCATCTCGATATATTAGATGCAGGCGTTCTTGGCTGCTATCACGACTCGCGAGATTGCAGCCGCAGATAAAGTCTACCGTCTTTCGATGACGGAGGCTACGTGCTCTTACCGTACAGATAAAAAAGGAGCCCTCTCCCATTCCGTGCTACTTCGTTGCTGGAAGAAAAAAATACAAGAAAAGAGAGACGCGCTTCTCATTTCGCTTTGTCTCTTTACTTGGTTTGGGTTGTGGGTTGGCCAGTTGGGCAGTGATTGTCATCACTTAGCTCACCTCAGATTTTGCTTTTCTAACTTCATTTTATGGTCTTGAAATTCGTTAATACAATATAACATCCTTTGTTTCCGTCTCTCTCTCTCTCTCTCTCTCTCTCTCTCTCTCTCTCTCTCTCTCTCTCTCTCTCTCTCTCTCTCTTTCACGCACATTTACAATGCATGAACATACTGCGAAGTGAAAGGACTTTGATTATAATTTTACATTCACATATTGCAAGTAAATAATGTAGTATAAAGTTTTCACATATTGATTTCCGCCTGTTGCAGTCTGAAGAAACATTTTTTTATATGGCGCATATGTACTTCTCCCATGCATATTGATGTAATACATTGATATTTCATTTCTCAGTATTTAGGTACGGAATTACCCCTAAGACTAATATGTAGTGGCCATCTGGATAATGTCTGTTTTATCATATTGTTGTTCATTCTCTCAGGTATTTTAGAGATCTATCTTATGAATGATTGGATGAAGAATTCATTGCTTTTTATTAATAAGAAAAACCAAATAAAAACCGATAAAGGCGGTATGACTTCACTGTATAAAATTTTCTGATTCAGCCTAAGCTTAAATTTCTGAGTTACTTTTTTTAAGTAATAGTGAATCTTGTTTGCATTAAGCATGCATTATACTTCATCTTCAAGAATTGCTTGAAATGGAAGTGCACTTGAGTTCTCAAGTTGAACCTCCCGCAGTGCGGTTTTGCCGTCAGTGCCCGTCATATAATTCACTGCAGGCATTGCTAGAAGGTGTTGGTAGCGACCCTTGGGGTCTTAGCTGCAGCCATTTTTTAGCCTAATTTTACCTTCATCCCAGCTTCCTTTCTTCCGTCTTGCTGTCGAACCTCTATGAGTTCCTAGCGCAACTGATGGTTTTTTTTTCACAGTTTCACGTTTAGGTCTTCTTACTGCATCCCATTTATCTTCTTGATCTTTTTTTCTTGCCGTCTTACTACGCCAATTCCCTCTTTTCACTGCTTGAAGTGACACCCTCACTTCCCCAAGTGTTTGGCTCTACAGCCTAAATTTCAGGATTTCTCAGTCAAACTTCACAGCCTAGAGAATCACAATCATTACTGTTGTGTGTAACGGAATTTGAGTTTTTTTTTTAAATATTGTTAATAAAAAGCGGTAGATTATAATTGTTAGCATGTTTTAAAAATATAATCTACAGAAACTTTCTGGTTATTATGATATATGTAGGACACCGAGCAAAACAGTGTTGTACATTAAGGAAGTGTATTATCTATCATTGAGTATGATGAATTCTCTTATGGAGACGAAATTGGTTTGAGCCAAGAGCTACACATTTTGTGGTGCCAGATCAAATACTGGCCCCTGGAATAAAATTTCCAATATTGCCTTCTGTGTTTAAAAAAAAATCTTGAATTTTGAAAGTAATTTCACTGATTGATTGTAAAGCGAATATATTTTTGTTTCCATAACTGGTAGTTTAGTTGAGCTCTGAAGTCGTCTGTTTGTGCCATTTTTTTAAGTACCATTTTTGTAAATGGGTTGTATTTGCGCTTGTGTTCAATAGTTACCTATAATGCAGTTTCCTAACGATATTAATTATCATGAACTATTCTGAATTCATTTAAATAACTAAAATAATAATGATAATAATATGAGGTCGAGAAGACCAATATTTCTCAGTTTTGAAACTTTTCCATGACCACAGCTTTTAAAATAGGCATTTATTTAGTTATTGCCATTACTAATAAGGACCATATTGATGATAACGACTGTGGGTAAACCATAGTTATACCTAACGCAAAAGTCCTACTAGAGTTTGAATGATGGTATGTGCGACGTTGTTAAGAGGCCTCCCAAATTCAGTCTTTGTGGAAACGAGATTGCGACAGGCTTTGCATGTGTTGTCTGTCTTTCACATAAGTTAATCATTTGTTCCAGTTAAGGCCATTTGAAATAGATTTTGAAGGTCAGCCGTGTACCAAGCTTAGGCCTACGGATTATAACGGCACTTGCTGCAGTGATCCGAACTCAGGACTTGATCAAGGAGAAGTTGGTTCAGCTAATTACGAATTTACGCACTCTGCTGAGATTCGTTAGTTGTTCTGTTGATTATTACTACCTGCGTAATTCCTGTGAAGGTTTTTCTTCAGTTTCCAAATGCAAATAACCGTACCCTCACTGATGTACTTATTCATATATGTAGGTTATGTAACTGACTTTACGTACTCATTCATGTTTTTTCTCAGTATTTGTTTATTTTTCCATTGCCTCTTAACTTTTTGTTATCTGTATAAGTATTCGTGTACATATATCCATTTTTCTATGCATTCTTACATTAAATTTTTACATTAAATTATATATATATATATATATATATATATATATATATATATATATATATATATATATATATATATATATATATATATGTGTGTGTGTGTGTGTGTGTGTGTGTGTGTGTATATCAAACTAGAAATCAGTCATGAAATGATGTATCCCCAGGAGTATATAAACACGGCATGAAACATTTTTATGTATCTATGATCCATTTATCTATCTGTATATTTCGAAATGACTGATTTTAACATATATTACCATTTTGTATCTTATCCATTTATCGTATATTCTTTATTTCTTCGATGTTTTACCTGTTTATTTTTCTTTAAGTTTTCCCCCCATGTTTACCTATCTTGTTTCGCATGAATTCGTGCCATCATGGCTTTAGTTGCATTATGCCGACTGATTTTAGCTTATGTCATGCTGTGTTGTGTACACCACTCATTAACTGTAAACGTCGAGGTTCAGCAACAGCGTAAATACGATCTGGTATGAAATTAACAAGAAATAAAATGAAAGATAAAGTTTTACATTCTCTCTTGTAACTTACACGAGGATATTACGTTTTCTATTTTCTGATTAATTGTCAGACGGATTTCGGAGGGTGATTATTAGCGGACCGTCACGTGATGTAATTAATACTTTTAATTTAGTAAGACGGTAGGTGCGCCGACGGACAGGTAAAGTTTCTTGCTTCAAAACATCCTGTCGTGGCCTGTTTGGAAGCCCAGGAATTTGCGTCTTCCAAAGGCTGGGTTAAAAAGCATTTTTTTATTCTTTTTTTTATGTCATGAAGCGTAAAATAAAACTAAAATTAACTCTTTTGTAAGGTGTAACCGTAGGAACCTAGGAGCTGTCTTTGAGCGGTAAATGAATACTTGGCAATTTCTGCTTTCTCCCTTCCTGTTTTTCCGAAGGTTTTAAACCTGTTTACTCTGCATTTGAACGACACTCATAACCCATTCTGCTGACAGGGTTCATTAGCCTTGGTAATAGTTGTGGCTTTTTGGTTAAGATTCACCACCTGGCAATGCATTTTTTTTTATTGTAGGTGCAAGGTCATTTCATCCTTCTTCAAGATTTGTTTATCCTGTATATTTCCATCATTCTCATTGTGGGCACGAAGACTTGTTTTGGGAGTTGGCAAACATGTATTTAATATAGGTTTATTTATGCATAGGTAGACGCTTCATCAAATGCCAGTTACTTACTGAAATGCTAATGTTAGTTGAGAATATTAAGAAATTATGCTGGAACTTCTAAATACGACTCAACCTTTGTATCATATTCGATAAGGAAAAAGAGACGGATCTTCATTGTAGGTCATTAAATGATTGCAACCAACTGTAGACACAGGCTTTTTCTAACTTTACATATCGTGCCTATTGTCCATTTAGACTGTGTAAGCCATGATCGGTCACTACTGTAACGGTGTGTGTTAGTTTTCTTTTCCTAGATGATGACACATCGGCCTTCCAGATAGCTTGCTAACAATGTTTCCTAGCATTGCAGAAACTTAAATCATCGGAGAGAGGCTGCCTAGAAGGTATTCTTAAAATGCTTGTTTATTTACTTTCATTTCGCTCTTGTTAGCGCATATGCGAACTGAAGAGGATTCCAAATCTGCCTCGGCATAAAATTCAGGAGCCCCACTTTTTACCACAGAAGGAGGGAGTTCCACTTGAAGGGGAACTGAAGAATAGCTCATGGCAACTACCAATCTCCAGTACTTGTTGTCTTGCGTGCCAGGGACCTTAGTTTGATTGTCGTTGGTTTGGAAGAGGGACAGTAACCGTCAAGTGGTTCAGCTGAGGCGACCAAGTTGCAGGCATACCGTGAGCATTAACTCTCAATGAAACCTTTAGTACTCTCGCATTTACAAAATATGCAAAGGGGCTAACAGAGGTACTAAACCTACTGTAGCGTAAGACCTACAGATATTGCTTATATCTGTATTTTTTTTCCTTTTTTAGAAATGTATGATGTTGAAGGTTTACAAAGGTACAGTGACCTACAAACCTGAAATACCTGATTTCGAATAAAGCTTTAGCCAAAATAAAAGAAATAGCTCATTTATCTATTAATGAAAAGAAGATCGTGTACATGTTGTGCCCATGCGTTTATACTCAGTTTTTCTTAAGGGTAAAATAGGCCAGGATTTTACGTTTTGCTCATAAAATTTTCTGTTATTTATAAAGCGACGTCTTATGTCTTGCATCCAGTGGGGATTTTGATACAGGAAATGATCTCCAAAGGATGATATGTAGTGCCTTTGTGAAAAACCAAAATTGAAAAAAAGGGTAAATTTTATAATCACCTGAGAATGGAATGTCACAAGGAAGAATTTCTTGACACATTACTTTAATCAATATGTTCGGGCTTCCCAATAGCCACGATGTCTCCTTTATTTATGAGTTAAAAGTCGGCAGACTCACGTTGGAAAAAATGACAGAAATAATGATAATAAAGAACGATAAATCTATGGCTGGTTGAGAAATGA
>NC_089790.1:35240443-35282943 GCF_040412425.1 Macrobrachium rosenbergii
AAACTCAAGTCGCCTCTTGACCTTTCTAGAAAATATTTTGGTAACAGAAGAAATAATTTCCTGATGATTTTTCTGATGAGACACGGTGAATATATAATTTGGAAAGACCATTAAGTCGATCTTGTCCCATTGTTGCTCTTCTATAAGTCTTTACGAGACTGAGGGTAGAAAATCTCCTCTCGGCAGATGCAGAAGAAACATGCAAATATGCATATATTTGTAACAGCCTTCTAGTTACTGGATAAGTTTCAGAACACCTTTCGAAAGTCTCGTCACTCTGACAATGGGATTCTTTTCAACTGTATCCCGCCTTCCTCTCCAAAGTTTGTGTTCAACTTCATATTCCTCAGCATCGGTTGTATGGTCAAGTATTTAATTTTTATACATATTCAGTGCAGGAACCAAGTCCTGGAATATGGTGCAACTGAAATAACTCTGCATTACTATATGGGGGGTTAGATCTGTATCTGACAAATAGTGGTCTGGGCATTTTAACTTCAATATTTAAGATACTTGAAAATTTCTGTGGCAGATTCGAAACATTTTTGAAAGCCTCTGTCATTAGAGTCACCTACAAAGACCTTCTCTCTCTCTCTCTCTCTCTCTCTCTCTCTCTCTCTCTCTCTCTCTCTCTCTCTCTCACACACACTATAATTTTTCTTTCACCTCGATATATATAGAGGGGGAACATATATATATATATATATGTATAAGTGCCTCCCCTATAAATAAAATTTTGTAAACTGTATTTTATATATATATATATATATGTATATTTATATATATATAAATTATATATATATATATATATATATATATATATATATATATATATAGTATATTTATATATATAAACAAAATCTATATCTATATATATGTATATATGGTTATAAACAGAGATATTGTTTTGAATTATAAACCTTTATGGTTTCTTACTAAAACATATATGCTGGTTTTCATTTTTTTTATTTTATTTGATTCCTACAGGAACTACCTAAAAGTATAGTCTCTACGTAACTTATCCCGACCATTTGTGCAGAGATAGTAAGAATCGTTAATTGATTAATTATAAAAAGTAATTAGTTACAAAGACAAGACATAATGAATTACGCTTAGTTTTGAAAGATTGGCGAAAATTAGCTGAAATTTCATTTCTTTCTTATTTCACCAAAGTTCATCGCAGCCCAATAGTTTTATGGCCAAGTTGTAAGCCAGTTTGGACGTAGAGCGGGTGATATAAATGGTTATATCTCACGACATGGCCATAGAAGGTTATTGTACCTCAGGCTACCTACATCGGGGAAGATTAGCTTCCAGCGCGATAATGAAATTCAATAGAAAGGTAACGGATCCCTTTTAGATATTATGCCGCCATCTTTAATGAAGGCACCCATGCGGAAAATATGGCTTGTTACCAGTAGAAGCCCCCAAAGTTTCATTATGAAGATTTTGGAAAACTCTCCAGTGACCGATGATTTTTGATACAGCCATTGTAACGCATCTCATTAGTGATGAATAATGGAACGATTTTCATTCAGGACAATTCTCTAAAATTCTTCGATGTGACACTTGAATAACGAGGTGTTAGTGGTGTACGAAATTCTGCTACGAATAAGATCTTTTGACACAGAATTTCTTTCGACTAAGAAAAGGAAGTAGTTTAAAAGAATGCACGTTTAATTTACTCCCCTGGAAATGGTATATGAATGAAACCTCATAATATCCGGAGATTGAATTGCATGATAAGAGTAATAATTTCAAAAGACAAATTTTCAGTGCTCTCGTTGTTTATATTGGCTTCCGTGGTTTACTGAAATTGATTGAGAGCAGTTTCACATTATTTGAACTTTATTTACTACAAGTTTCCAGCGAAGAAACCAAAAAGTTAAGAAAAGGCCAGTCTTTTTTCTGCTAGCAAGTAGCACTTTCGAAAACTTCCTGTTTACTCACTGCAGTGCAGCCTCTCAGTGTTTTTCCCTTCATACAGTAGAATAGGCAGGTTTGAGTGTACATACTTTAGAGCGTTTGTTAAGCATGATCCGTGAAAATTCAAGATATTCTAAATAACACAAAAAATTCTGAGTGCCATATGGATGTTCTGCAATCTTTCAGTAGGATTCACTTAAAGTTATTTTTAGAGTTCTTCTAGGTAGGTTGCTTTATCCTATCCGATCAGCAGCTCATCTCTAGAGAAACATGCATTGTTTTTTACTAGATAAAAAAATTATCTTGCAGGGGATTTTAAATTGTCAGGTGAATTGCTGTTAGTGGCGCTGTCTGAATGGGAATAATGCAAGCTTAATTAACTGTCTTTGTGTGTGCATTAGAAGCGAGAGATCCCCCTCGATATGGGACCACCTTGACGTGGTGAGGGGGCTCTTGAACCCCAGGAATCTGTTCCAGGGTTTAAGTCCAAGAGTCTCATATATTGTTGTATGTTTCTTTGGACTAATTCTGTGGAATTTTCCACTTTGTGTAAAATTTATTGAACCTGATAAAAAGGAAAAGATATCATAGCTGGGATTGGGTTTATATCCGAAGCTAAGTAGTGGGAACTGTGGTAGGACCATCAACTGACCGATAATGTTCGGATCTGAGAGTCATCAGATTGATATCTCAAAAGCGGAACTATTCTGCAGGGCTGGACCACGGATTCCAGGGGGGTCTGGTTCTGGGTATAGGACTCTCGGCATTCTATCCGGTTTGCCCATAACATGATTAGGGTGGAGATGATTGTATTCTTGTAATACTCTGTCCTAGCAACTTGGGTCACTCTAATCATGTTGTGCCATCCCCTGTGGGGTAGGGTAGTGACGCAGACATTTGGGAGTCGGTTCTCACTAGTTCCATTGGTGGAAGAATAAAACTCCATGAAAAGCTGATGATATCTTTTTAAGGTTTTCAGGTTACATTTTTTTCTCCTCAAATTTTATTATAAGTGAAAATAAAGATTCAAGTACCCTTGGGCCCTTTGATGTTAACGACTCTGCACAGTTGACAACCGCTGGAACCTCCTCTGACAACCTTTCTTTAGAAAAATAAAAAAAGAATCCTAATGTAATCACACTGGAACCTTATGCTCCAGTACAAAACAAACCCAAAAGAAGTAAATATCGTCTTGATCAAACCTTGACTAACTTCGACTCCCTCTTTGGGAGTGGAAATTGGTCAAGGTTTCTAACCATGGAAACAGAACAACAAATTTCAGCCCTGAAGTTGGAAAACTTCTTATTAAAAAGACACTCAAAGACAGAAATGTCGTTCAGACAAACAAAGATAAAGACGTGGCTTATAGAAGCCACAACAGAAAAACCAATCTGAGGACTACTTAATCATAAAAAGGATCGACAATGTGAATGTAAAAGTAAAGAAGCATGATTCTATGAACAGCATTCAGGGTATTGTTGTACTTCCTGAAAATAATGACGAACCAGTTGATAAGAATATGCTGTTGGACTCTCTTAAAACGAGATATCCCAAAGTCTAAGATTGTGAAGTATATGTAATACCAAGTAAACAGAATAATAAAGTATTGAGAATTGCAAAAATAAAATTTGAGGGTCAAGATCTACCTCACAAAAGTAAAAATTTTGGGACAAAATAGAGAACTGAAGCCTTATGTTCCAAAGCCATTACAATGTCAAAATTGTAGTAAATATGGACACACAAAGAAAAACTGTCGAAATGAACCTATATGTGCTTATTGTGGATCTGAAGAACATGCCACACAATGGAAATGTAGTGAGCCAAAGTGTGTAAACTGTGGACAAGATCATCATGCAAGGTCCAAAGAATGTATGCAATGTATATACAATACAGAATTGAAAATGTTACAAGAACGAACAGGGATGTCTATAAAAGAGGCTAAGTTGGAATTAAAAGTGAGAGGAGTTCAAGATCCATCTAAGAAACATACATATTCTTCAGTAACAAGAACAAATAATGAAACAAAAACTTATAGAAATAGAAGTAACGGAGCACAGAAAAGCAAATCGCAAGAAGAAATTAACGCTCAAGGGAAAAAACTAAAATGGTAAAGAATAAATAAACAGGTACAAATGATATGGATAACATTTTATCCAATTCATTTGAAATATTAATGGAAATAGGAACACATAAGGATGCTACTATGGAAGTGACAGAGGAGAGTCATGATGAATTGGAAATTGAAGATAAAATAAAGGCCTTTGGAGGAAACACTACCCAAAACGAAGAAACCAATTATTATTAAAGAAACTGGTTAAACCAAAGATAAAGGAGATAAAAGAGAAAGAAACAAGCTAAGAATATACCTTTATCTCCTAAAATTTTAGATAAACCTATGAAAGCAGATGTCCAAAACACTGAAGAAGTGAAAGAGAACCATACCATACCATATTGATATTGAATCTAAATGGGATGCGTCGGTTACCTTTGGTAGTCATGATGAGGCTCTAAAGGCTAGTAGTATGATAAGTGCCATACAAATAGGTCAAGCTACAGCACGAGGAGCCTTAACAGACAAAGTTCTCAAAGACATGGACGTTTATGTGCCATCTAAATGGGCTCAGGATAAACCAGAGAGAAACCAGAATGCAGAAATAAGGACTCCTAAACCTCCTATGTTGATGGTAGCTTCAGCCAAAGAGGAAAATTATAACTACTATAAATTTTGCAGGTTTCTTCAGAAAAAGGTGGGAGGAATAAAGAGCAGTGATATTTCTCGTTTTGGGAAGAACACCGTTCTTATTCACGCCAAATCCACAACCCAAGCATATATGCTGACCTTGTTGAACATAAAAAATGATGAAATGATTACGAAGATCAAGCCCCACTTAAGCTTTAGTTGTGGGAGAGGAGTACTGTACTATTTGATAAAGACCTTTATGACATGACAGAAGAAGAAATTCTAGAAATGAGTCCCACTTCAGTCTGGAGAGTGAAAAAGGCGGCTATTGCCAACATGATCATTTTAACCTTTGTAGACTCTGAAGTACCTTCTCATGTCATATTTAAAAATGAAAGGGCACGAGTACGTCCTTTCCAGCAAAGACCTATGCAGTGCTATCATTGCTTTAAGTTTGGCCACCCATCAAAAAACTGCAAAAGTGCTAAAATTTGTATAAACTGCTCTGGTGTCCATCATGATGATGAATGTAATAGAAAAGCAAAATGTGTTAATTGTCAAAGTATCGGTTTTGCAAAAAGACAATTAGAACATCAACCTAAGCTATGCTCAAATTCTTAAGCCACTACCCTATCTACCACTGGGGTGCAGTGGCACACCTCTAATGCCAGCAGGTGCGTCAACCCCTGTGGTAGTGGCACAGCCATCTTGGTCATGTTTCGGCCTGTTGAAGAGCACAAGTCTCAGGAGGAAAAGATGGCACTTAACCTAACCACTGTGGAATTGTCTCAGACAGAGTCTGCCTGATTTAATGGAGACTGGGAACAAAAAGCACCAAAAGAGGAGACGTTCCCCCCTCATCCTCTCCTTCAATTAAACATGCGTCACTTAGTAATAGATACGAATTACTAAGCTCGATGCAAGAACCCAGCCTGAATTTAAACAAACTGACAAGAAAGGGAAACAAAATGACACCAGTAAATCAACAGGTAATAAACCAAACCTGTCAAGACCAGTCCTTTCCAGATCATCTCTTGATAATACTCATAAACAAAAGAGAGTAAGTGAGAAGGCTCCATTCAAAGGGCCTTCCATCAAGGCCAAAAAATAGTTTTCACGTCAATACTACAATGGAACTGTAGAGGTCGTAGGGCTCGAAGTGAAGAGCTGAAGGTACGGTTCCATGACCATAGCCCAGGTATTGTGTGTCTCCAGGAAACTAAGCTTGGAAGCACACAATACAATCCTTGGTTAAAGGGGCATATATAATTCTCCACCACCAATCGGAGATAGAGCTAAGGTAGGTGCAGCAATTATTGTGCATAAGTCGTTGCAACACTCCATGCTATCAATTAATACTCATCTCCAAGTTGTAGCAGTAACTTTTATTTTAGACAAGCAAATTACAGTTTGCTCCATCTATCTTCCTCCTGATTTGGATTTCAATTATAATGATATTCATTTACTGATCAACCAGCTCCCTACTCCTTTCCTCCTCCTTGGTGATTTTAATGCTCACAACCCCATATGGGGTGGGAACACGACAGATGCCAGGGGTAGGATGGAGGATATTATGGATGATCATATACTATAACTATACTCAACAATGGAGCCATGACTTACCATAACATCTACTCCAATACTTATTCGGCTATCGATCTGAGCTTTTGCTCATCTAGTGTTCACATTGATTACGAATGGCAGGTAAATGAATATCCAAATGGGAATGACCACTTCCCAATTCATATAAAAACAGTTAAGAATCAGCCCCTCTGAGTCAAATGGAAGGTAGATGGAGCAGACTGGAAGAAATTTAATGTCTGTTCTCATGGACAAGAATGTAAAATCATTTCCATATAATTAACTCAAAGACACCACCATCAACAGTGCAATTGCCTCTGTTCCAACAACTAAAGGGAAGCCCTCTAGAGCAGCAGTTCCTTGGTGGAACAAAACCTGCAGTAGTTTGAGAAAGATCACTAGACAATGCTACAAAAAGTATAAGAGGAGTGGAACTGCTCAAGCCAAAGTTATTTACCAACGTGTTGTGGCCAAGCAAAATAAATATTTTAAAAAAGCAAAAAGAGAGTCATAGATGTACTACATTAATGGTATTAGCCCGAAAAAACCGTCCAAAATGATATGGAAGAAAATTAAAAAACTAAATGGAAGTTTGTCCCTGAACCTCTACCTACCCGTAAGATAAATGGTGAGTTAATCACCCAACCAGAGAGGGTCGCAGAAAAATTAGAACATTTCTCGAGAGTATCAAGTAGTGAGAACTATTCTGTAGAATTCCAAGGCATTAGAAATGCCCAGATTTCTCTCGATTTAAATGAAAATAATTTTGAACCATATAATGCAAAATTTACACTGCAGGAACTCAGATACCTTGCAGAATACCAAACCATCAGCCCCTGGTGAAGATAAAATATTCTATGGAATGCTGAAACATCTCCCAGAAAAGTCAAAGAAATTTCTTTTAGATATAATAAATGAAATCTGGGAAACTGGTAGTATTCCTAAGAGCTGGAAATTATCATCAATCCTCCCTATGAAGAAACCAAACAAGGATCCTGCTTTACCCAGCAGCTACAGACCGATAGCTCTCACCAGTTGTGTTTGTAAGCTGATGGAAAAGATGATTAATACCAGACTTGCATGGTTTGAGAAAAAAAAAATGCTTTCTCCATTCCAGTTTGGCTTTAGGAAAACCAGATCTACTTTAGATCCCTTGCTCAGACTCTCAAACCAAATACAACAAGGTTTTGCTAAACAGAGCCAAACAATAGGAGTTTACTTTGATTTGGAAAAGGCATATGACACCACATGTCATTATGGTATTATAAAAACGTTGCATAAGATGGTCATTAAAGGAAAAATGATTAGATTTATAAATTCGTTTTTATCATAAAGATATATAAAGGTAATAGTTGGGAATCATGTATCACGACCTTTCTTACAAGAAGAGGGAGTTCCTCAGGGTAGCGTCCTTAGTGTCACCCTCTTTGCTATTGCCATTAATGAAGTATTAGAAACGATATCATCACCAGTCAAAAGAGTCTTTATTTGTAGATGATTTGGCTCTGTACTGCACAGGATATGATGCAGCATCTACTAGCAGGTTCATGCAAAGAGCCATCGATAAAGTAAGCAAGTGGGCTAATGAGCAAGGGTTTCGATTTTCCGAATCTAAAGCTGTCGCTGTTCGGTTCTGCAGACTCCTAAACTAAGGAAACCATTCAACTCTTACCTTAAATGGAATTATTTTACCCTACTCTACTGAAGTAAAGTTTTTATGAATGGTCTTTGATGAAAAGTTCACTTGGAATAATCATTGACCAGTTAAAAGTGATAGTGAAGAGATCACTAAATATTTTAAAAGTAGTATCTAATTTTAATTTGGGTGCTGATAAGAAATCGTTGTTAAGGCTTTATAATGTTTAGCTAAGTTAGAGTATGGCTGCCAAGTATACTCACCTGCTTCAAAGACTAAACTTAAGGAATTGGGCGCTGTGCATAGTATGGGGCTAAGGATCTGCACTGGAGCTTTTAGAACTTCACCCATTGAAAGTATTTATGTAGACTCCCATCAGTCTGAAACACACCATGCGGCTGAAAAGCTCGAAGGAGAATCCTTCTTTTGAGACCTTAAAACAGTGTGACTCAAGGCTTTTTGGATCTAGATCTTCAATACCATTTCAAATTAGACAACTGGGTGAAATGGAGGATGACAGTATAAAAACGCAGGAGATCCTATAAGTGAAACATCCTGCTATCCCTCCATGGTTTATTCCAGCAACAGATGTTTGCATTAAAGAGACAAAGAAGAAAGATCATCCGGAAGAAGAAGTCAGAAACAAGTTTTTGGAGCATGATGAGAGGCATATAAATGACAGGAAAATCTATTCTGACGGATCAAAATCGGAATATGGAGTAGGATGTGCGGTGGTGTGTGAAGGGGAATCATATATAAAACAGTTATCAGACTCCTCATCTATATTCACTGCTGAAGCAACAGCCATAGTTGATGCTTTAAATCTTGCATCTGATAAGAAATTTAAAACCACAGTAATATATAGTGACTCGAGGAGTGCTTTAGAAGCCCTAAAGAAGTTTAGCCCTACCCATCCCTTAATTCAAAAGGCTCAGGAATGGCTTTTTTTTTTATCTTTCTGTTCGCCACAAATCGTTAAAGTTTTGTTGGATTACTGGACACACTTATCTAGGAGGAACGAACTGGCTGATAGTAAAGCAAAGGATGCTGCAAGATGTGATATCTTAACTAATAAGGTGCCACATTTGGATATGCGTCCAGTTATCAGACGATACATTCGTACAAAATGTCAGCAGAGATTGACTTCCCCCATTTTATCCACAAATAGGAAGTACAGAAAAATTAGGAAAAGTGTCGATTTTTGGAGTTCGGGTTTTAATCAACAGAAGATTTGAGATCATCCTAACACGACTTAGGATTGGCTATATTTTAGAGGGGGCCAGTGCCCCAGTTTGTGCTCACTGTGGTGGTCAGCTATCCGTTGAGCACATGCTGGTGCACTGTCCTAAATTTAATCGCCTTAGGGCAACGTACTTACTAACTGAGAAGACTATTTTAGAAATTTTAAATGATGACCTTGAGGTAGATAACCATATGAGTTATCTGAAAGAATCTGGTTATTTTAATGAGACATGACTTCGGTATATTTGATAAAGATTTTAGTCATATTTATTCGTATACTAAGCATATATTTTGAATATAAAAGTTTAATATATACCTATTTTTCGTTGGTTCTATCTAATATCATTCTTCATTTTTTACGTTCATATTTTAACACTGAATTTTACTAGTATACCATCATTCACCTATTCATTATTAATCGTATCATTAATTTATATATTTCACCTGCATTACGGCGCTGAGTAATCCTGATGGGTTCTGGCGCTTGTTCTTCAAGACCTAAATTTCATAATCAATCAGTCAACCAATCAGTAGTAAAGTTACCTCCTCCTTGGACAGTGAATAAAATGAGAATTTGTACACCCTCAAAATACTTATCTAAAAGTTATTCATATACCCCAGAACACCATAGGCAACATACAGTAGAACACATAATCCGAAAAAGTCCGCATTATGCAATATACACCGACAGATCTAAGTCACAGTACGAAGTGGGATATGCTGCAGTATCCCCAGACAAAACGTATCAGTTCTCTCTTCCAGATAATGTCTCAGTATTTACAGCTGAGTTATATAGTTATGTACAATAGCATCAGCCATAAAAATAGTTAAAGAAGCCTCATTTAATAATTATGTGATTTATAGCGACTCCAGAAGCGCTATAGAAGCCATTCAAACCTGTAATAAAAAAAAATAATGTTGTACAACAAATTAAGTTTTGACTCCATAAATTGTGTAATAAGGAAAAAAATATTGAAATATGTTGGATCCTGCCCATGTAGGGATTAAAGGAAATGAAGAGGCTGATAAAGCAGCTAAAGAAGCAGTCCACATGACAAGAGCAAATGTAAGCATCCCTATTAGTGACTGTATAAGATATATAAAAACAATCATTGTAGTAAGTAAATGGCAAAATATATGGAAAATGGCAAAATATATGGAATGAAGAACCTGAAAATAATAAATTAAAACAGATAAAATCCAGTGTTGGAAAATGGAGTTCATCATATCAGAGAGGGAGACACACTCAAGTAATTCTGACGCGTCTTCGAATAGGCCATACTCGTTTGACACATGGACGCTTAATGAGCAGTCCATGTGGCCCTCCTCCCGAATGCCCAGATTGCAAAGTGTTGATAACAGTCAAACATGTATTGTGTGGATGTCCAAAATATAACCTGCAGCGATTATCAAATTTTGGAAATAGATCAATGAAGGAACTTTTGTCAGAATCGTCTACATTTTCAGTATACCAATTTTAATGTTCATTAGGAGCTGTGATTTAATTGATAAAATACAAAAAGTAAATAATAGAAATATGAAAACCCTTAGGCGTCTAATGAATTTTAAAACAACTAAATTTTAAAATTTTACTTTATTTTAAATTTTAGTATACCAATTTTAGTATACCTTTTTAGTGAGTATATATGGAAACATGAGTATAAATGTATTTATTGTGTGAGTGTGTTCCATTATGAGACCGTATGCCTTTGTGCAGTTTTTAATTTAATTTTCATTCATTCATCACCATACGGAATGACCTATTTTGGCCCCAGTGCAGTGCTAGCCTAGACCTGTCATTTCATCCAAATCCTTCGGGCCAGCTCTGTGAGAGCTGATAGTCAGCTTAGTGGTCTGGTTAAACTGTTTTTTAATAATAATAATAATAATAATAATAATAATAATAATAATAATAATAATAATAATAATAAAGTGAGAGATGAATTGCATGGTATTCCTAAAATTTTGTTTGCACCAGATATCAACATTAGTATGGCATGTGTTGGGTAACACATGCTCTCCTAATATTTTTGTCTTTATATTAGACATCAGCGGGTTGAACAACTTCAGAGTATCTAACTATTGTGTTTAATCCCCTGGGAGAAATAAACACAAACACAGACAATATAAACACTGAGATTACTTGAGAGTGATGATAACCCCGCCTTCAGGTGAGGATGTTATTAGTTTTGGGCCAACAGGAGAGAGAGAGAGAGAGAGAGAGAGAGAGAGAGAGAGAGAGAGAGAGAGAGAGAGGAGGAGCCATTTTTGGAAGTCTGGTCCCCCTTCTCTCGTTCCTGCATCCAACACAAGTATGAACGTTACCCCCCTTCCCCCCCCGAGGGGTCACTACTACTACTTCTCTCCCCGCAGAAATCTTGGTGTGCCCCCTTGGCAAATCCATCATATTAAAAGGCGCTTAATTATCCACCACAATGTGAAGGAATGGATAAAAAGATGAATAAATTGACGGGTGAAAACAGGTGGACGGGGAAGTGACGGTGGTGATAGCAACTAAGGGCTCTTGATAATTGGCGATGACCTCCGATGACCTCTCTCAGGTAATCGGTGGTTCGCCGCGTGACCACCAAGACAAGTGCCATCAGTCTCGGCGGACCCAGGATGACGATGGTCTCTCTCTCTCTCTCTCTCTCTCTCTCTCTCTCTCTCTCTCTCTCTCTCTCTCTCTCTCTCTCTCTCAAGGTACGCTTCGGTGAGTCAATCGAATAGGGCGTTTAATCGAAGAGATAAATACATTTCTTTGGTTTTCATTTAAAATTATGATTTTCTCTTATCTCTCTCTCTCTCTCTCTCTCTCACACACACACACACACACACACACACACACACACACACACACACACACACACACACACACACACTCCTTTACATGGTATTTCTATGTCCCTCACCTCGTATATCTTTCTCTCTCCCAAGTTTCTACAGTATATTCTTAATTCTCTCTCTCTCTCTCTCTCTCTCTCTCTCTCTCTCTCTCTCTCTCTCTCTCTCTCTCTCTCTCTCTGTCAGTTATGATGCTCGGCAGGAAGATCAATAAATGTCTGAAATTCAGATTCAATGGTCTTTCCTTTCTTTGCTTTTTCTGCTGACTCCGTCCCTATTCCTTTTATTTCGGGGAGGAAACCTTCGCAAAAGTTAAATCCAAAAATTGCCTTTTTGAAAAATGGGTTATTTGGCCTGCTTTTACAGTCCATTCCGCTTTCTATATCGACCTTTCCCTTTTCCGAGAAAGAGAAATTGCAGAGGGAGCTCAAATTGGCCCGAGTTTCGGGACGGTGATCGATTTCAGGTTAGTCTTCGAAATTGGAGAATGTTCCGTAAGATCCTGTGGGATTGTTTTTTCTTTAACGTTAAAAGACACTCCCATTTATGCATACTCATCTGTATTCATGTAGTTATTACTTGGATATAATCTCTATGTATATTTCTAAAGATATGTTTGCGTATGTAGAAGTATTAATGTATGAATCAGTCATTCTTTTTCTCATGCAAAGTGTTCTGTAACGTTCTTAAATGAGAGATGTGGCTTTTGTCATGGAAGAGTAAAGGATAGAACTTTAGTATTCCAGCTATGAAATATTGTCGGTATTTTATAAAATGTTCTTATGATACTATCCACTGATTGATTTTTTCAGTAACATTATTATTATTTTTTTATGTACCCTAGGCCCCCTATGTAATTCTGTGCTGTATTTCACTGAGTTGCTCAGTTGCCATGCACATCTGTTCATTCATTCCTTTGCAGCACAGCTGGTTACGTAATTATATATTGCCTGATTTGTATTGCAGATAAAATTTGAAATCCATAAAATTACTAATAATTGTAAACAATTATATTTAATTGCATAACGTTATTCATAAAGCCATCCGTATATTTTAGAAAGTAATAATTACTAATTTCGACGCAACATTTTTGGGACCTAGTAAATAGAAAATTTTGGAGACTACTACTCGATGCAGTGGCAGATTCTTATGTTCTCCCTATATTTATTCAAGCAAAGACCCAGCAACTTGTTCACTAAAGTCATGCGAGTCACTACGGATGTTTTTTTTTAAATAATTGTATATGTGCGGGCGAGAGGGCTTGTGAAATATGGCACAGACAATCCTTAGGTTGATCATACAAAAATTGACGTACGTCCAAATGGAATATATCCCTTTTTGCAGAGCCCTCGTACATTTTAACTTCAGAGCTTGTGTTTAGGCATCATGATTGCTTTTCACGACAAGTTTGTTGCGTTATTTGTAAGAGAGCTTAGTGTCAAACGGGATATTAGAACAGTCTCTCATAAGAGAAGTGATTCTTTTCCATCCAGATAACAATAAGTATATATATATATATATATATATATATATATATATATATATATATATATATATATATATACATATAAATGTACTTATATATTGTATGTATTATGTTTATATACACATATATATGGTTTCTTAATATTAGAATATAATGGTTAGAATTTCTTGACAGGAAACAAAAGGAACTGTGTGAAGTTGGCTGTAGCATAAACAAAGAGAGGTAACCTCATAATGTTTGCGAGTAGGAGTTGGAATGAAATAAATATTCGTAGTTACTGGTGTTATTAAAAAGGGATAGAGAAGTTGTCCAACTGAACGAGAATTAAGAAAAGTAAATTCCGTGGTTATATGCAATTACAGTAATATATTTTGTGGTAGACTGGCAAAAAACTCCGAGGGATAGAAAGGAAACCAGCATGAACAGTTGTTGTTTGAAGGATTATTTTTGCGTTATTTTTCATAAGTGAACTTTTTTTTTTTATTCAAGACAATTTTAAGCTCTGGTCAGTCAGCTACTGAAATGGAAAAAAGTTTTATGAAAAGAGAGATTAGTTCTTCATTGCAGATTAGAAAATAATTCGTGTCCATTGGCGAAAACAAAATCATTACGTCGCGAAGACTTTCATACATTTCTTATTGTTACAGCTCTATGTTAATTTATCCAGTAATATAAAGCATATATTGCAATATAATATCCGAGGTATCGGAGATGTTGTAGTTGTATTGTGGGTGTCACTGAGCACTTTTTCTGGCATCTATGGAGCATGATAATGCAATTTTAGAATTAATTAAAGGAGAGACCTTAGGCAAGACTGTCATCACAGCTTTTGGGGATCATCATTAACAAAATCTCAGAGTTAGTATAGGGACAGAAATTTAAACACTTGGATCTTGAAGGTGGTGATTTTTTATTCAGAATTTTAAAAAGCAGGTGTTTATGAGTAGAAGATAAGTTCCTCAGGAGCGGAAAGAACTCTTTATGTTAAAATTCGACGTTTTAAACTTTTTTTCATTTTCCATAATGCACCATATTTGTAGAAATGTTTCTCAACAAATAAAACTACAGTTTGAACATGCTCGTATGTAATCTCTACCATTATAAAGCATTATTTTTAAATACACTTGTAAAATAGTGTTCCATAAACGCATCAGAACTAATTGGTCTCCTTCACATGAAATACTTCTTATTCAGCCAGAACAGCTGGTCTTGTATACATTTTAACAGCTTTATATTATGTCAGTTTGCATAGCATTGTTGACGTGACTTGGGGAAAGCCATAATATAATTCTTTTATAATACCATATCATTAAAAGCGTTTAGCATGCGAGCTACAGCTGTTATTTGTATCATATTCTCTGGTCTCGTGTTTATCTGTATGTTACTAACGAGTATATGCCATTAAAAGCACATTAGTATAATTTACTTGCTTTGTTATTTTTTTGAATAACAACAGAAAAGTAATAAACAATGCATCATTAATCGATTCGTTTTGTCTTTTCATTAGATCACCTGCACGCGTCAAACCATGGGCTTCAATCTCAAATAAATCCACGGGTTAAACACTTACATTTTTGTATCTTGTGGCTTCCTTGTCGTTTTCTTTTAATGCGATTAAAATTGTCGTCCCTTTTTTTGCAGAAACGGCCTATGATTTACGTAGTGAAACCGAGATAAAAAGGCAGATCACATCCTGATCTTCTTCTTCTTCTTTTTCAGTAAGACGAACTGGCCTATTCTTTGTTTATTTGGTTAGGTTATTTATTTCTTTCCCGAAGGATACAACTTATTCAAAAGTTTCGCTACTGAATAGAATAAAGTAAGCGACGTTGTTTTGCCGGATTTAGTTTTACTCGATAAATGGTATATGTCGTCTTCAAGGACAAGAGAGAGAGAGAGAGAGAGAGAGAGTTTTACCGTAACACCAACTCTAATAACGTAATCATATAAAAGGAAAAAGAATATATTATTCAGTAATAATATACTATTCTATAAAGTTCAGCAGTGAAGACAAGGATATATACTGAAAGATTAGCTCTTTAGACCGAAGGTATTTTTTTAACTGTCATTATTCGAAATCTGTGCTCTCACTGAAACAGGGAAAATTTTCCGTGCTACAGCACGGGATGAAAAATAATATAGTTTCTGAAAAACAAAGAGAAACCTTTAGACAGCGTTGAAGTCCTGCTCCTGCAATAAATCTAAGAACGCCAGTGGCGTTGAACAACAATATCCTGCCAGGGAACCTTGACAAGGACATAATAGCCACCCTCAACACGACCGAGAGAGAGAGAGAGAGAGTGCGCGCGCAGTTGTAATAAAAGGTACAACTACCGTTCGAACTGGTACAAGTTGAAATAAAAAAATGAAAAATGGCCGTGCATAAAAACAGGAGGTAACATAAATTGAGTCACTCATTTGTTTTACTTTTTCCTTCTTGAACTTGACTGAAAAATTTATTTAATTTTTTTATGCCATTTACTTCGAAGGTTTAAGATGAAGCTTTATGACGCCATCGGACTGACCTTTTCAAAGAACAAAGTTATACTGAACAATATGTTGACATACAGTTCATGGCTGAAATACATGGAGAGAGAGAGAGAGAGAGAGAGAGAAAAGACGATTAGAAAGGCGTGAATGAATGCATTTTCCTTGTGTAACTTACCAATAAGCTTCGAATAAACTTATAATGAGCCTTAGGTACTTGGTTTCAGTACTTGGTAAATTTACAGATGTATTATTGATACAGTCTTTACAGATATGCGCTAGCGCGCGCATATGTGTATTATACATATATTTTATAATGTATGGGATCGTTGTTTTGTCTTTCTTGTGAATCTTTCCCCCCAACCCCCACCCGTTTCCGGGGAGAGGTAGCGCCGTCAGAGCACCTCACGCGGTGCACTGCAGGCAATACTTAAGGAAGGTTCTTTGCGGCGTCCCCTCGGGTCATTCATATTCTCTTTCTTCCATCTTGCTATCCACCCGCGCCTAACATTTGTTTCATAGTGCAACTGTGAGGTTTTCCTCCTGTTAAACCTTTCGAACCTCTTAATTTCCCTTTCAGGGTTGCATGACCTCATAGGTCCCAGCACTCGGCCTTCGAACTAAATTCTATATTCTTTTCTATTCTGTATAAAACCCATGTATGCAATATGATTAATATTATATATGTGCCAGGCGAGACAAGGCTTAACTGCCATTCATGAGGACAGGGCAAAAAATTATGCTTATTAGTACACATAAGTAAAAAATCACATTTAATTGTTTGGCTCTGTAGTAGTATGTTATCAAGAGATGTAAGACTTGTGTCTAGAAACATCTTAGATTGTATATTGATACAGTTAACAGATGGACTTTAATTTATTGTATATTAATTAAAGTCCCAGTTTATATAGTCTATTCTGCACGAGAAATTCGATGGAGAGTTAAGATTATGAGTAAATCCGTGGTAGTGTCCTTAGCCTCTCCTTAGGTTAATCCAGTAGCCTACGCGAGTTACTCCAAGACATGTGTGTCTGATCTGAAGATCAATCTGATATGTAATAGCCTTTGTATCACTAAAATGGTCTTATGTTCCTTGGCTTCTCTCTCTCTCTCTCTCTCTCTCTCTCTCTCTCTCTCTCTCTCTCTCTCTCTCTCTCTCTCTCTCTATATATATATATATATATATATATATATATATATATATATATATATATATATATATATATATATATATATATATATATATATATATATATATATATATATATATATATATGTGTGTGTGTATTCATGTGTATGTTCATGTGTATACACATACATATATACATACATACACGCAAAATGCCCTTTATGCAAGGGAGACTTTTTTATAATCACAAATATTTTTAGGCCACCAATATAGTATGATATTTAATTCGCTATTCGTAGGAAATAACGTAAACCAGGGGAATCGTAATTGATTAGAGCATCTTCCTTCCTGGACAGGATTCGAACCTTGGCATTTGGTTTAGATGCAACGTTAAACAGTTGATTCGGCCGAGTGATCAGAACTGACGTTGTGAACAAAGTCAACTGTTTATCGTTATATGTAAACCAAAGACCCGTCTTCAAATTCAGGCTGGGGCAGATGCTCTTAAGGTCTATAGATTAGGCTGCAGACCTTGGATGCACTCATCATTATATATACGATATATATATATATATATATATATATATATATATATATATATATATATATATATATATATATATATATATATATATATGCACACACATATATACATGTATTTATACATAAAACAAAATTTGTATCCGTTTATTGCTTTCGACATTAAAATCGTCCAACCCATCTGCAGCCCTGTCCAGTGTCCTCCGTATGCAGAATGAAAATACCTTGGTCTCATGAACGTGAGAGTACTTGCTGTCTCGACCCTCATATATTATCATAATTTTTAACGTTATGTGTACTATAAAAATGTTGTGTAAGTATATAAGTATGGATGTATGAATGATTGTCTACAAGGAGAAATAAACAATGGGGATAAATCCTGAAATGGAAAATGATGGTAGCCTATTCTTACTATATTGCCTAATACACATAAGTAGTAATGGGTTTAAATAATGTGTACAGAAAACCTATCAATATTTTTACCTGTGTACGTCCATGTTTATGTGAGCAATACTAATATTTGGTCGTGAATACATTTCTGATGAAATAGATAATAATTAGGAATATAGACAAGAAATTAGAATATCATGATTTTTAATAGACAGTACCTGAAGAGCGGCAAAAATTAGTTTTTATGATAACAGCAAAAAAACTTACAACAAAAAAAAATCCTTACTTGTGCTCACCATAAAATAATGATTTCAAAGATATTCCCCATCTTCATAAGAACTTTTAATTTTAATATGGCTTAAAGAACAGTGGTACAATGACACAAACACTAATAAAGAACTTTTAAATTGGTAAAACAGGAAATCATTCGGAAAGAGAAAAGATCTGCATGAAAAATGTATAAACTGTGAACAGGTGAACAGTGCTTTTTTCATTCATGTTAGCAAAAGCAATCATATAGTCAATAAATGAGGAGTAAGAAAGATAGTTTATTCCAATAATTTACTGGAAAGAAAAATCATCGTGTCCAGTTTTTAAAAGAAAGCTTTTGTAAGACTGTGATTATTAGCCAAGGTATGTATTAACTGGATCCATTAATTTCGAAAGAAACTTATGAAATGAACAGATTTTCAGAGAGAAGGTTGACTTGGGACGAAAGCAAGGTGTGAGGCCGAACGTAGGGATAAACAGATTTGTAAGTAGAGTTACTGACCTTAGATGATAACGAATTTAATGTTCTTTCCTCCTTTTGCTCAGTTGTCAAGCATGAATGTTCAATATCCAACTGTCTGTATGTTCGTTTGTATTCTAACTCTAGCTTATTGTAAATTTCTACCACTGTGTATTAGTCCACTAGAAGATGTCTTAGATATACAATCGAAACTGTTCAGGATTTATACCCAGTGTTTATTTCCCTGCGGCACATCTGCAATTCTATATCACGTGTCATTGTGATTTTAATATTGTATGCATGTGTATAAGTACGCATGCCTGTGTAGGCAGATGGATTCTCATTTAATGATTGACACGTACTATACTGTATCCTATTATAAATATCAGTGTAATATCCATACAAATGTACGTTCTCTTGTTCATAAGATAGGCAAGTACAAGTTAATGATGCTACAATAAACTTGATATTAGTTGTAAAGCTCTTGTATCGATAGAGTTGGTGGTATCAATGCTACACAATTCAGATCGTTTTTCCACCTGTTTCCTAACAGTCATGATATTCAGTCCTATTTGGCAGTCTTCAGTAAACCTTGTGTCATTACGGAACTTCTGCTGACACCTCAGTCGCCTGTAGTACCTGCTACTCGCTGTACTAGACTTCAGCATCCATATTCTGCTGATGCTCCATTATGACACACAGCCAAGCGCTAGAACTCATTCATTCTCTTTAATGAAAAATTGTGGATCTGACTCTCCGATAGGGTTTGAACGCCCATGATACAACTTACAAATGTCGTGTTCTACTGACTTGTTATTTCTCACATATCTGCGTATTCATATGGTTACGGAATTCTTTTTACCATAGCCTTTTTACCACTATATCTATATGGGTGAGATTGGGTGGGCCTCCCCCCTCCTTCCCGGCTAGGGTAGAACCACGGGCCTCGAACAAAGAGGAAATATGGTATAGCTTGACTTTTAAAGACGAGAATAATCTATAGCAATATTAATTTTATTCAATGTAGGATGAAAAACAGGAAAAAATCTATTTAATTCTAAGGCAGTTCATTTTATTTGTCCATGAAAAATAAATACATTCTACAACTACTGTATTGCACATCCAGCCAACGCCTGCATATGAAAATACAGAGAACAGATAGATTGAACATCTCATTTATTAGAGTTTAATGATATGTTATAACAATGACCTTACTGAGTATTGAACCGGTGACTTAGTTTATTGAAGTAATTGTCTTGTCGTGTCAGGAGAGTTAAAAGGCTGAACGTTCAGTTTCAAAAATCAGGAATTGTGAAAATCATCTCGTCTCACTTGTCCATTTTACATGTATATGACCTGGACTATACACACTGGATAATTAGACGATGTGTATATATATATGTGTGTGGGTGTGTGTGTTTAAATATTATATATATATATATATATATTATATATATATATATATATATATATATATATATATATATATATATATATATATATATATATATATATATATATATATATATATATATATATGGTGTGTGTATGAATATATAATGTTATACTCTGATGTATTTATGTCTATATATATATATATATATATATATATATATATATATATATATATATAAATATTTATTTATGTATATATATATATATATATATTTATATATATATATATATATATATATATATTTATATATATATATATATATATATATATATATATATTTATATATATATATATAGTGAATGTATGTAGGAATGTATATACGTATTTAATTTTCTAGAGTGGTTTGTAATGATGATAACCTAAGGTAGAAGAATAGTCAAATTGTCCGGTAGCTGTAGCCATTTCAGTCTAGATTTTTGGTTCAAGAGGAGTAGTAACAATTAATTGCAGCCTCGCACATCAGAAACGTTGCACCCAGTCTAAACAAGAACATCTATAAAACATTTCTAATCTAAGTTAAAGCTTGAGAAGTGTACAGTAAAGCTATAAGAGACATCTATAAAAAGATATTTAAATAATAATAATAATAAAAATAACAATCTTTTTACATATTATCTACATCCAGTCGCTACCTTTCCGCTCCCTGCATATTAGCCTCGGTACTCTCACCCGTTGTACTATGAACTTGACCACTTTCCCCGTCCGGGGTCCTCATTGTTGCCTTCAAACGTGTCCCTTCCTCCACTTCTTTCTCATCGCCTTTGGAAACTGTTTCCATTTCACTCGAAGTCATTTTCTCCTCTGGGCATCTGGTGCCCAGGAGGCTGTCGAGGGAGAAGGAGAGCTTCGGGGTGGGAGTCTTCTTGGGGGCGAGTGAGGTGGGAGATGATGATATAATGGTTTTCGGAGGAGAGGTGTTTGATTGGAAGCCTCCGGTTGGGGAGCTTGTCAGGCCGTCTGGTTCCCGCTCAGTGTCTCTTTGAGGGGGACCACGTCATTTTGTATGACGGTGACAGAATCACTTTTCAAGTCGCTGGGAGGACGTCTCACATTGCCTGCTGACGACCTCTTCGATTCTGTCTCTTCCCCTTCGTTCATTTTCTCCGATGGAGCGGGGCTGTTGGGACTGGAGGAGGAGCTAAGCACAATGGATCTTGAGGGAGAGGAGGGAGGGCTGTGTGACAGCTGGGAGGTCGAGGGTGAAGGAAGGTTATCGGAGGAAGGAGAATCTCGAGAGGTAGATGGCGTGAAGGACGAGTATGGTGGAGGGGCGTATCCCGCAGGTGGGGTGAGAGCAGTATCCGAGCTACTGGTGGAAGGCGGTGATGTCAGGCTCGGCGGAATCGCCGTCAGGTGGCGTTCTGTTCGTTTCATTTCTGCAATGCAAGAATTTGTTATTTCCAAGTTGTGATACTGATGAAGTTGTTTCAGTTTAATACGTTTGTGAATTTTTACATTAATTGTTTCCTAAATGGTTTAATACGTTTGTAAATTTGTACACTTATTTATTCTAAAGTATTTTACTCGGTATGAGTTACTTTAGCTAATACTGCAAATTTTAAAACCAGGCAAATGCCAGCTGATTATTAAACGTACTTATAACTGTTATAAAAAGATAAACTGTACCTTAGTTATTGGTACTTAGGCTACACTAATAAACGGTTTCATCAATGTATCCTATTCTTATTATTTGACAAATAAGTAATAAAATAATATTCTTACAACTATACTGATTGCTCTTTGCGAAAGAACAGGTTTACCACTGAGCTTAAAAGGTGGGAATTATGAGTTTTAATTATTAGTGAACTTCTGGAAGGAGTATGCAGTATATCTGTAATAAAGATGGTCAACGAGAATATGTGGCTCTTACCAGCATGAAGAAGCGCATGATTCCTTAGGTTTGTAAGTTTGGAGAACCCTTTTCCACAAACTGAGCATTTATGAGGCCATTGTCCATTATGGACAAACATATGTGACCTCAGGTCACCTGGCGTGGGGAATGACCTGGTGCAGAGGGAGCATTTGTGAGGCTTTTCCTTGACGTGGGTCATCTTGTGGTAGTAGAGATTGGAAGAGGCTGTGAACCTCTTCCCACACACCCCACACTGGTGAGGTTTCTCCCCACTGTGGATCCTCCTGTGGGTATTCAAGGAGGAGCTCGTAGAGAAGCCCTTGCCACAGACGTCGCAGACGTGAGGTTTCTCTCCCGTGTGCGTTCTGATATGTCGCTTCAGGAGAGAAGGGCGGTCAAAGGCTTTCCCGCACTCGCTGCATGGTAGCATTGTCCTTTCCCGCCTCTTTGGAGGTCCCAGGGAGATGGCAGTGTCATTGTGAATATTGGCTGAGAGATCACGAGTGGCGGAAGTTCTGCTTTCCGGAATGCTGTTGGATAATCCTGACGACGTAGGTGGGGTTAAGCTAAGAGACATGGGAGGCATCCTACTCGATTCAAGATCCCGAAGACCTAGCCTGACTGACGGGCGTCTCATCGGGAAGAAGGGGGAGGGTAGCGATGGAAAGTGAGGGATGCTGGTACTTGTTGGGGAGGAATGGTTGGGTATCGGTGATAAGGGCACCGGTGATGGAGATCTGATTGGGGAGTGATCCTCGGGTTTTCTCTTCAGAGTCCCTCCGGCGGTGGAGGTTAGGCGCTCCGATGGAGGCGGAGAGGGCGGCGAGGTGAGCAGAGAACGCGAGAGATCGAGTGGCGCCTCAGCCATTATCGAGTCCATGGTTCGTCGGTAGAGAGAAGACCTGAGAAGCGTCAGCGCCGGCAAGAGAAGCGTGTCGTCCCCGGACATATCGGGAAGGAAGAAGGCCAAAAGCCTCTCGCCCGGCGTTACTTCTCGCACCACTTCAAACACAACCGACCCTGCGGAGAGGAAGAAAGACAACCCACATCATTTTCTCGTCACCTTTCTTTTATCATTGTTTATGCATATGGATGAAGGATTTTGTATGATTGTAAAGTTAATGTTAATCTAAGAATGTGAATATTCATATGTATGTAGTTATATAGGTGGCATGCATTTAATACCTTAGTGCTAATGGTTCATTTAAATTTTTTAAGAATTAAAATAAGGATATATACTGAAACTGCTTACTGTCTTGAATTGTTCTTCCTTTGGTGAATAAAATCTTGCAGTGTATGGAAGCCATATTTTGTAACTACGACATTATTGTTACGGAAAAATATCCTATATCTTATTAATTTCATTTGAAATAAATAAGATACAGGAACTTGGACGCAAAAGACTGTCTTCATACATACAGTGCGCGTTTCACTACTGTTAACGAGCTAGAGGTCAGACGTCCTTTCGTTCAAAAGGGAACAATCACGGTCGGCTGCGCGTGTAAATATGCTGCTTCCGGCCGATTGGGGCTATTGATTTCAAAATGATATCACCAACAGAATTCCAGCTATTCCCAGGGAAGATACGATTGTCTGCATTGATACTTGATGTAATTCAGTTTTACTTATCAGACCTGCTGTTATTCTTGTTGATATTTCTAAAATCCCTCCCAACAAATACTGTAGTTATGAACTTGAAGTGTTCGCGTATTGATATTATTTAGTTCATACATGTACAAGTATATACGAATTCTATTTTTGGTCTTAAAATACTTTCTTTGATTTTATCTATCTATCTATCTATCTATCTATCTATCTATATATCTATATAAATTATATATATGTATATATATATATATATATATATATATATATATATATATATATATATATATATATATATATATATATATTTATATATACATATACGTGGGTATGTGTGCGTGTTTGCAGTCCTAATGTATTTCACCTCAGAGTTGACGGGAAAAAAAAGATTGAATAAGGAATTTGGCCTAACAGTTTCGTTCACTAAAGTTCAGGGGCAATTTAATGCAACGATAAGGTAGTCACAATCATATGCAGCAGAGATGGTGACTTCCTCATCACGAGCAGCATCATTGTAACTTTTACCCCTAACTGTGTTTCAGGTTGAAAGAGACTCAAGTGCGATAAGTACATAAAGTGACAGATTGTGAAGCCTTTAATTTGAGCACAGTAGAACGACTTTACGCATAATTTTGATGAAGAAAAGGCAAGAAGAAATGTTTTGTATTGTGTTGGGCGATGGAATTTATTTGAACTAACTTCATTATGTTGTTTAACTGGGTCAAACCCATGCTGAATATTAGAAGCTGTTCGTAAATATATTTTTTTTTCATTTCACTTAATATCATTGGTTTTTATTGCGCTTGAATATCATCGTTATAGCGAAATATAGGATGATTCAATTGGAAATTGAGTAAACGTTATATGATTAATGTAATGTAAGGATATAACAGAAATTCTGAATAAAGGGACAGAGAGAAACCTTTCAGTGATAGACATTGATAGATAGAGAGAGATTTTAAGAAACAAACTGAGAGAGAGAATAGAGAGACGAACAGAGAAAAAGGAATAAGTTTGGAGTTTTGGCTGTAATTTCATGACAAAGCTAGACCTAAATGCTTATTCGCCTTGTATCGAAGCCAACAAAAGGTGTTGTGTTTTCTAATATTCAGCAAGGGTCAAACCCTTGCTGAATGTTAGCTGTTCGTAAATATATTTTTTTTTATTTCACTTAATATCATTGGTTTTTATTGCGTTTGAATATCATCGTTATAGCAAAATATAGGATGATTCAATTGGAAATTGAGTAAACGTTATATGAATAAAATGAAAATAATTATTTTCATCAGTTCACAATGTAATGTCTTGATATATACACATGCAGTACAGTATACAAATTGGAGAGGGAGTGTAAAAGATTGATATAATTAGTTTCCCATTGCCCGCCTAATAGCGCTTGGTAAATAAAAGTTACTATTGTCTTTGATTGTCAGTGTGGGTCGCCTGCATATGCTGGCCACTTGTATATTTTGTAGTTGGTGATGTAACCCTTGTAGCCGGTATACTCACTCCAGAATCACCTGGATCTGCTGGTTCTGAACTTCATTTCAGACTCTAGCATTTTCTTGCTTTTTCCTTTTTCTCAGTTAAAAATTATGAAAATGGAGTTGGAATGAGTAAGCTTTTCATTTTTGCATAACTGGTGGGCTTACGTTGTTAATATATTGACGAAAGTTAAAAAAAAATACCTTTAACCTGAGCTTCAAGAATGAATCTAGAACTCTTCAGTTATGTGATATTCTTTAAGATGGTTTTTCCTAGTTTGTCTTTCTCAGTTTGATAATTTTCCATTCTTCCCACCCTTGGTGTGTTTGGGGTGATAACATCAGTAGTGTTTTGATTATATTTACTTTATTTATGTAGATGGAATGTATAATATATATATATATATATATATATATATATATATATATATAGTGTGTTTGTGTGTATGATTGTATGTACATAAATTTCAAGAGGAACACATTCATCCACATCAGCTGGACAAAGCTCCCAGCACATGTAAGACTTAAATTATTTTATATTGAGCCTCCTAATATTTTAATTAAGTGGAAGTTGAAAAACACTTCCAGGTAATGCTCCAGAACTTCTTGAGGTGACAGAACGGAACCATGGTTTCATTAGTGATGTCTATTCAGTTTTCGCCTTTCAAGTAAAAGCTGTACCTTTTATTTCTTCCTTTTTTTCCAAGCACGTGTCCGTGTATTGTCCACACTTCCGTCTGTTGACGACTCGCACTTCCCATGAAACAAATCTCCGTCTTCCGGCCGCACTCCACACCACCACAACACGCGCAGTGCGGAAGGGAAGGTGATAAGGTGGCGGTTTGCGGAACTACATGACGCGCGCGATGGCGTCTTCCTGCTCCCTCTCTTCTTCTTCCCACAATTACGTAGCCCCTGGGCCAAATGGCGGGTGCCTGGCACGTGCCTTATGGTAACGGCTTGATTTGTTGTGGGAACGCTCCAGCCGAAGATTAGAGGGGGAGGGAGAAGTGGAGTGGCGGGTTACTGTTATTTAAACTACTAGTCAAGTTTAGGAAGTAATCATTCCGTGGGTGAGCAGATGATTGCCATTGTTACTTTTGCCGACGTGACGTAGTTGTTGATATTCATTGAGTACCATGAATATAAGTTATTTGCTTGTACAATATTTCTGATTTTCGAAATTTGAACAATTCTTTTACCTTTATCGGAAAAGAGGCGGTATATCTTGCGGATTCAGCAAATTCCTTTTTTTACAATAGAAAACCTCAGTACATTAATATTATAATTAATTCAAGGATTTTACCTCCCATTAAAAGATCTTTATACATATTCCGAATTAGGGTAAAATGATAGTATATATTCGTGATGTCTTAGCACTTTATTGCTGACCTTCCAATTGCACAACAAAACAACTGAACCCTGGCGTTTTATTTAAATGTCTGTCAGCGCGATTGTTAAAAAGAATTGTATATTTGATTGTTTGTTTATTTGAAATTTAGCACGAAAATATAGTAAAAGTTTTCCCTTTACGAAGCTTTTTACATGTCAGCAAATAACACTGTAGTAACACGAAACAAATTTACTCAATAAATCAATCAGTCCATCAAAAACTTTCACAAAGTAAAATTTTTAACCAAATATATATCCCCTGAGACTGATATCAGCGGGGACGGGTCATGAAACTTAGTTTAGCAGGCATAATAATAATAATAATTTTAATAATAATAATTATTATTATTAAAAAGGATGGCTGTATTATGCGAATTTATCTTACACAGTGTCTTTTCTATTTTCCTTATGATTCACTTTTCGGGTTCAGCGATGGTAGTCAGTAACTGGCCGATATTCCTATCGGCCAGTTGCTGACTAACATCGCTGAGCCCGAAAAGCGAATCATAAGGAAAATAGAAAAGACACTGTATAAGATAAATTCGCATAATACAGCCATCCTTTTTAATAAGACCTGTTTAAAAGAGGGTCTGCTCCCTTCATATAATTATTATTATTATCATTATTGCAGAGGAAACTCAGCATAACGTATGTCGAGCTTCCTCTGTAATTATTATTATTATTATTGTTGTTGTTGTTGTTATTATTATTGATATAAACATGCATCTTGTTTCTACTTGAGTATCGGTCACGTCATGAATAGTCCTCCTTTAATGACAGTCCTTCTGTAATGGTTTCCGCAGTTTCCGGTTATCTGTTTTGGCTTTCAGGCAAAATAACCTTGGGCAGCAACTAGCAAAATCTCCCACCAATATCGAATAATCGTGGGTACATCAATAGCAAGATTAGTTGAAGGGTATGTCATCCTTAGAATATTTCAACGGAATTTCTACATCTACAGTCCTTTCGTTGTGACCAAAATGGTAGAAACCGTTAAATAAGAATTGGTCTCCAGAATAAAAAAAAAAGCATTAAATCCTATTGGATCTGTAATTTCAGTGTCAGATGGGATATCTCGTGCTGTGTAATGTAATTAGAATTTTGTATTGAACTCTCGTTTTGTTTTTTGTTTTTTTAATTTCGGTGAAAATTGAAGGTCGCTTTTGAGTAGTACCAGTAGTAATATGCCGTAGAAGTTGTCCCAGTACGAAATTTTCATTCGTAGTAATATAGGTAAAAAAAAAAATTAGTGATAGGTGGGTCGTACCTAACATTCTGACTGATGATCTGTGTCAGATGGAAATTCTAGTTCAGTTGCATTAATTTTATTTAAAACAAGTTTTGAGTAAAAATTCATGAAAGGATATTTTGAAAGTTCAGTTATTGTTGAAAAATTCTGAGACCCAGATGCTGTAAAAGGAAGCTTGTGTTTTGGAGGAAAATCGTGATGATAAGAAAAAGAAAATTACAAACTCTACGGATTTACTTTGCATATGTTTACCGTCGTGCAGGTCAGCTTTGGTTAATTTAAAGGAAATTTGAATTCTGCTTATATTGCTTTGCTCTGATCTGTATGCATAGTGGACTTGAGATTCTTTTCGATTAAATACTAATAATGAATTTTAGGAATTTTGTATGATGTGAGTCACTATAATGATGATAAACCTGCTTTTTTGGGTATGGTAGTTGTTATAATAAAGAATTTTATGAAATGCGCAACCCTTACTTACCATATATATTTTATTTGTGTACAAAATTTTTGCGTTAACTTCTAAAAATCTAGTTCCAAGTTCTACAGTTAAAGTTCGAAAGGAATAACTTATTTGTTGTGGGGAAATAGATATAAATAAACTTGTTGTGGAGAAATCCTCTACAAAGTGCCTGTGGTTTTCTGTCACGATTTTGAAAAATTAGATGTTAAATATTATTTACGAAAATATATTTGCTCTTGAAAACATAAGAAGTGATTACTCTTTCGCCAGCTGTAAGAATTAGACTTCTTACTTCGAGTGGCTGCTCCAGTAAATTCTAAAAGACTGGTGAATTGATTTTCGTTGAAGAATTCAAACCTTCCCATTGAGTCACACTCTCCGAGTCATGTTTAATTATCACATATGTATATGTGAGGCTTCAAGAACCACCAGAAACCCCTGGCCTTTAAGATGGCATTCTAAACTAAACTGTGGTGAATATTACAACCCTAACTGTATGAATGACCAACACAGGAAAGATCAAAGCGAATTCTTTTCGAATATACTAACGGCATTGCTGGATTCAGGTAGACACTTTAGTTCACGTTATTGTAACTGGATACCAAGGTTGGAATCACCCGTCAGAAGACCTGTATTTATTTTTACTCTAGAGCAAAATAAGAACCAAAGAAATCACTTTGCGGCGCTAACGAGACAGGCAAGGGCCCAGTAGGGCACCATTGGCTAAATAAAAAGAGATGAAGGCCAAATGCCGTGTCTAGTAAATGAGATTCTGGCGATTGCGCAGATATCAGGAAGGGTTGGGGACGCAATCGGGGAAGAGGCTATTGAAAGGAGGTGTGGCGACCATTTTAGCTCTATTTATATAACTTCCTCGGAGGGAAATTATATAACTTTATTAGCAGGATACGGTTTCATTTCGCCGATCGTAGCATATTATCCGCATGTGTGATGTATGTGCAAAATCGTTGAAATTTGTCCATTCAGTAATTTAGCTGAGTTATCTAAAGTGTACGAGATTCATCGGTCTCTTCTGGAATTCCGGCATTAACAGACACAAACTAAAATATTAAGCAGACTCTGGTAACTATTCCCCAACTGCAGTTACTATAATTTCATTAAACTATTTTAGTCAGGTCTTAACGTGTATCTCTTTCCCTTCACATTATAGACAACCAGTTTGTATTTTAAGCTAATACTTCAGCCGACACGTGCATCTATATCCTTTTATTCTGAAAGAATTGCTGAACAGTTGTTTTTCATCAGCAACTGACCGATACCCGCTGCAAATATGCAGAAGACTGTCATAAATGACTACGAAACCACCATCCAGTGTTCACCTTTGCCGTTGCTTCCTAGATCACTCGGACGCGTCAAAAGTTTCACGACGAGTACTTGGAAATCACCATCTGAGATTTGTACCTGAATTCCCCTACCTGGGCCGCATTATCTGGGAGGTACAACGTAAACTAAACAATGACGACGTAATCGCCATTCGTAGTGTAGCGCTTAAGGATGCTCCCTTTGGACCTGAGTCCATGAGCCGTATTATCGATATTCTGAAACACCCTGCGAACACATTATACTGCCATATTGCTGCCTAGAAAATTTAAACAGCATTATTAGGCAAACTATTTCCTGTCTCATCCTCAGACAGGTATTAGCAGTAACCCGATAATTGAGTACATCTTGAGGAGTGAAGCAAGACCATCACTATGAGAAAGATAAAAAAACGAGTCGTGGTTTTTCTTTACATTTTTATTTATATATACGGATGACTTCGAATTTTTTGTGTGTGTAACTTTGTCCACTCATTATTATTATTATTATTATTATTATTATTATTATTATTATTATTATTATTATTATTATTATTATTATTATTATTATCTCAATTGAAGATCAGCAGTGGCTCTTAGTAGTAATATAACAATTGCACATATTTTTGTTACGTTTTCATTACCAATTTATTTTGTCCCTAATGATTTTTTGCTTGTACTGTACTGTTATTTGATTTTTGAGTGTTTTTTACTGCCAGTGCTTTGATTATTATTATTATTATTATTATTATTATTATTATTATTATTATGATGATGATATATTATTATTATTATTTTCCTTATGTATTAGAATTATTTTAAATATTATTACTATTATTACATCGTGATTATTATTATTATTATTACTATTATTATTATTATTATTATTATTATTATTATTATTATTATTAGTAGTAGTAGTAGTAGTAGTAGTAGTAGTAGTAGTAGTAGTAGCTGTTCAGTCTTATTTTTTATCAAATAGTATTTTCTATTGTCTTCACTGTTACTGCATACCATATTTGCATACGGCCTTGAACAAAAGTAAAGTATGTTTTTATTGCTAAGCACTTACCTCTGACCTTCGATGCAACCATGTTGACCTGCGGGGTGAAGTGGGCGGAATACCCAACGAACCTCACCCAATTGCAAAGCCTCACTCTGCCCGTTGCCCTCTCGCACACCTCGTCGTAACCACCGTATCGTAGGCGAGGCTGAAGTTAATAAAGAAAAAGAAGTCTTGAAATTTGATGAAGAGAAAATTCATCAAAATTAATTCCCTCAAAATTAATATGGCAGTGACTTTTTTTTTTCATTTATTTTTAGAAGAATTAGGGAATGAAATAAAGATCATAACCATGTCATGCTCATCATCGTCATTATCTATACAAGCAAGTTGGGGTATCACTTTTCACCATAAGTAACCTGTCGGCTACAGTGCTGTTAACCATTTGTAAGTGGTCATAATATTATCCTTTCTTCTAATTATTCATTGCATCCGAGTCTTTCTCTCTCTTTCTTTATATATATATATATATATATATATATATATATATATATATATATATATATATATATATATATATATATATATATATATATATATATAGGTATCAATAGGTAAACAGGATATATACGTCCATAATATATATACTTTATTTAGACATCTGTCTCATTATCAAAGCTGGAATAATAAAATATAAATATAAATCAGACTGTACTTAAAATACAATCAAAATATTAAAAAGTTATACAAAGAAAGACAAAATTAAGAAGACCGTTACCGTTTGTAGGTGTGAGTGACATAAACAAAAGAATTCCACCACGTCAGGTACAGAGTTGTTGATAGTCAATCGACTTGTAATAAAAAGAGATTCAAGATAGGAAGCGAAGAACTGGCAACTTTCATTTCTATAATCAATTTCTGTTTTACATCTTTTGGCGTGTTTGATTTGAAAACTCTGGATTAGATAATTCGAGAACACGCCAAAAGATGTAAAACAGAAATTGATTATAGAAATTTTAAAATACTTTCCAAAGTCCCCAGTTCTTCGCTTCCTATCTTTGAATCTCCTACTAGTACCAAGATTGAACAACCAAACTACCTCAACAACTCTGTACCTGACGTGAGTTTTCTGGCCTGTTCTTTGTTTAATACTTTTATACTCGTACAAACGGTAACGGTACTTAATTTTGTCTTTCTTTTGTATAACTTTTTAATATTTTGATTGTAAGCAGTATGAGTCTGATTTTATATTTATATTTTACTTATTCCAGCTTTGATAATGAGACAGATGTCTTGAAACGTAAGCACAAATAAAGTTATGCCGTTATTATGGACGTCTTCCTATTTGTGTCCTATATATATATATATATATATATATATATATATATATATATATATATATATATATATATAGTGTGTGTGTAGGTGTGTGGTTGACCTGGTAGTCGACTTGTTGTGACACGCAACTCATTACTGATAGGACCTAGGTTTGATTCCAGGACGAGGTGGAGTAAATTGCCATGTTCCGGTAATGCCCAATGTTACTCTGTTCGTTTAATCTGTGAATTAGGTACCTGGTTGTTAATTCATTATAGCAGTTGGCAATTAGAAATGGGAATCCGAAGAGTAACGCTTTTTGAGTTGCTGTCTATTTGTGTATATATATATATATATATATATATATATATATATATATATATATATATATATATATATATATATATATATATATATATATATATGTGTGTATGTGTGTGTGTGTGTGTGTGTGTGTGTGTGTGTGTGTGTGTGTGTAATAGCCACAGCGAATTTTAACTTCTCATTTCCTCATACTTTTGAAAGGCTTGTCATTACAAAGCCTTAAACGCAAATGAAGAAACAAAAGAAGAAACCCGTACGTTAGTGGCAGTATAAGCTTCAAAGGACATATACCCTTCTTAATGGTGGAAATGGTTAAAGGTAATCTCATTCTGACATACCGTGTTTGGGTTCAGATTTTGCCATTGAGTCAGGCTTTCTTAATTTGTTTCTTCATTTGCAGTTAATGCTTTGTAATGACAAACTTATTCAAAAGTGTGAGCAAATCAAAAGTTACGAGGTCATTGTGGCTGTGGCAAATACAAACATACATTCATACATACATGCATTCATATATTTGGGGTTACACGCTTTCTATATTGTATTCGGACCATTTTCGGCAAAAGCATTTTATGACATACATCCTTATTTCCATCCTTCCTCTGTGCCATGGGATTGCACGAGAACACATTACAACACTGGAAGCATTGTTAAAACCAGACTATTTGTGGATGTGGCATGTGGGAGTCGCATTCTCCATCTCAGTACGCTCTGTTTTGTCATGGTCATTGTAAGTTTATATGGGTTAATCCTATTTTAATGCCGTTTTCTGGTGATGGATAATACTGCTTACGGCAGTGTCTGTCTTATTGCAGGACGGAATCACTGCCAGGAGTATGGCTTCTAAGTTCAGGAAAATATTTTCTAATAACCATATAAATAGAATTTTTTTATTAGTAAAATTAGAATTAGTTAATAATAAGGCAGAATACTAACAGATACCTGTAGTTAAGCAAATTGAGGATTCTAGATTAAGAATAACAAAGCTATGGTGAAAAGAATATTGCTGGACTTTGACCCCATTTTCTGGCAATTGCTAAGTTGTCACGAGAACCCATTAGGACACGTGCCCTCATATATATATACTGTTTTCTTTTTTTTTTTTAGCAATATAAGTAAAGGATTGGCACTGCAAACCCCACGCTCCTAGCCAAATAGCGACTCACGTTGATGAGCAAGAATGCTATTTCCTTTCTCAGAATCCCAAAGGAGTGAAAGGGTTGTTGCCATTGGACTCAGAAGAGGCTTATCTGCCATTTAGGGGGATTTTCCAGCACCGTGAGATCCATAACCCTTCAACTTCCATGAGGTTCATCATATTTAAAGTCCCACACACTGGCACTTTGTAGGGCATCATTGTCCAGGTTTTACTGCTTAATACCACATCGGTAGTAGTCCTTGATAAAGAAACTGACCTGGGAGTTTATTGAGGAAGGTTCAATGTGAATGAAAGAAAGCAGGTTAAGGTTCAGATAAACTGAGAAGTGGGGAGATGAGTAGAACAGGTAAGAAAAGGGAAATGTAGGTAAAAAAATGGATCAGTGTTTCGAGATGGTTTGATCATGTGGAAAGAATACAGAACAATACGTTGATTTAGAGTGTATTTTTCAAAAGTGTATGAGGAGGAGAAGAAGAAGAAGACCGAGAAAGGATTGGATAGATGGCGTGAAAGGGGCAAAGGAAAATAAGCAATTTTATATACAGGAGGCGCCCGAGGGCGCGCAAGATAGAGGTGAATGATGCAGTGCTTGTGGGAGGCGGGGCCGGTTGTATAACGCACGCCTGATGATCTTGGGGTGGATGTGCATGAAGCAGTTAATATTGTACAAGGTTTCTGCACAAGAGGTTCATTAAGGATTCAGCCGTTAAAGTATAAATGTGACAGTGGCCGATGTTGTATTTTTCCTGTTAATGGAGTTTCATGCATATTAATATATATATATATATATTTATATATATATATATATATATATATATATATATATATATATATATATATATATATATATATATATATAAAAAGCATAAAGCTACAAAAATGTCGTTTAATATCTAATTTGGTCTGCCTCAGACATAATATACAGTATATTTGAATCACGGTGATGTTATAAAATTCATTCATATATATATATATATATATATATATATATATATATATATATATATATATATATATATGTGTGTGTGTGTGTGTGTGTGTGTGTGTGTGTATATATGTTTGCGCCCTGATGTAGTTCTGGGAATTATATTGGTTCGACTCGGCGGCTCCTCAAGGTCACATGAGCGTGAGTTATCGTACTAGTCGCAGATTGTCTAATCCCAGATCTTTCTAATGCAAGACAAAGACACCCATAAACGATGAATACTTTAGAGCCATTAGCCAAGCCAAGAAACCTGAAAAAACTGCTTCGGCTCTGAAAGCCTTAAAAAAAAAAAGTGGTACTAGCTTTATATATACATATATATATATATATATATATATATATATATATATATATATATATATATATATATATATATATATATATATATATATATATATATATATATATATATATATATATATATATAATAACCTTCCTTAAAAAAATGCTTGCAGAGAACAAATTATTAACATGCACAGGCTTACTGGTATATAATCGAATTCATTAAACAAAATTGGCAATCTAGTGAACGACATAAACCGAGTACGTTCATTTGAGACAGTAAGCGATGAAGTCAAGAAGTGAAGCGTGCGGAATTACTGCGCTACATTCAGCAGAAGAGAGAAATCCCGATTGAATGTCTTGTATGAAGCAAGAGAAATTAGAAGTGAACTGAGATTGAACGCCCTATCGTTGGCTGCTAGGCAGAAGTAATGATAAACAAAGTGAGCGAGCACGTTTTATTATGCAGAACAAACGACCGCTGACCGGTGGAATACTGCACGCACCATCAGGGTTTCCTGCTAAGCCATCCTATTACATGTTTTGTACTGTACGTGTTCGTATTGTCGGATGTGAGAAATCAGTGGCCGGCTAGGGGATATGCTCCGGGGGACGTTAATAAAAAAAGCTCTCTTAAAGAGCGGTTTCCGTTCTCCCGAAGGAAGGCGCATGTGATGGAATTTCTCGTAATTGCGTGATGGCGTCTTCCAGGTTTTGACGTTAATTAAGGCCAAATCTCTTTCTTGTCCTTTGTCGGTCATAATATTGCCCACAGGTGATTGTAGTCGTTCTCTCTCTCTCTCTCTCTCTCTCTCTCTCTCTCTCTCTCTCTCTCTCTCTCTGTCGTTGGAACGTCCATCAGTACATTATTCTTTGAGAATTTTTTCCCGTCTTTGTTGTCATTCTTTTTTTTTAAGCCATTAAGATAATTTCCATTTATTTAGTTCTAAATTCTTAACGTCTCTCCAAAACATCTGGTCGAAATTGTAATGTTAAAGAAGTTTACTTTAGTGATAATTAACCAACTGTAACCCAAAATGAAGCGTTAAAAGGAAAAGATCAGTTTTTTATCAGTAAAGTAACTTAAATATTCCGTTTGAAAAATATCGTTGGTTTCTTTATTGCTTTGGGATTTCTTATGGTCGGTTTCTTTATATTACTGTGGGATTTTTATGGTCGGTTTCTTTATGTTACTGTGGGATTTCGTATGGTCGGTCATTTGATTGTCCCGCATGATCATATAGATTCATTAGTGTATCTTAGAATTGTTCGAGTGGAGAGACAGAGAAAGGGAAATAGCCTTGGTCCCATTTTTAACTACAATGAGGTTTCGTTGTGCGTTTTAGAAATCGCAGGGTGTTCTAGAGACAGACAGACAGACAGACAGGCAGAGCGAGAGGAGTCTTTGCAATGCGAATGGTGTTATGTCGATTTTAAGTGCATGTTTTGCAACCTCATGAAATTGCAAATGTGTTTCACTAGCGTGTGTGTTTAATGGGTCTGAGACTGCCAGATTAGGTCTTCGCAATAGCTGGCGCCACTTGTGCAACAATGGCATTCATTTTGGATAAAAAACAAATGGTACAGCAGTCTTAAGACTAGGCGGTGATGAAAGTTAGGGGAATTAAGATAATGAACTAAAAATGATAAAATTAATTGTGGAAGAAGAGTGTGTATTATGAAAAATAAATGAAAATTTGGAAGAAAAGGGTATGAGAACTCTCGGCAAAAAAAAAAAAAAAAAAAAAAAAAAAAAAAATTGCTAGAAATGAACATGTGAGAGCTGAGTATAAAAAATCATGGCTAAGAAATGAAAACAGGAATTATAAACGATGAATCCAAGAAAATCAGTTGCAATATAAAAGACATGAAAAAGAACAAAAATATTTTCAACAGCTTTAATGTACAATATTAAATAAGGCACAGATGTAGTGGAGGCGAGACCAACGGTAATAAAAAGTAAGTAGCATCCGTCTCACCGACAGCAGGAAAAACAGCAGTAAAGGTGATAGTTAAGGTGGAAAAAGGCACGGAGTTTGTAACCTCATCCCAGTTCCTCTAATGGTAAACAGCATTTGATGTCTATGTGTATATATATATATATATATATATATATATATATATATATATGTATGTATATATATGTATGTATATATATATATGTGTATGTATATACTGTATATGTGTGTATGTATATATATATATATATATATATATATATATATATATATATATATATATATATATATATATATATATATATATATATATATATATATATATATATATATATATATATATATATTAAAACATGAACATCAAATACTGTTTTCCATTATAGAATTGGGATGCGCTTGTTAACGTTAATGCCTTATATATATATATATATATATATATATATATATATATATATATATATATATATATATATATATATATATATATATATAAACACACACACACACACCATGTCCTGTTTTCCATTAGAGGAATGGAATGAGGTTGTTAACTCCATGCCTTTTTCCACCTTGGCTGTGACCCACCACAATTGACTTCCTACCAGGCACACTCCAGAATCAAACTCGGGACCTCTCCACGGCGAGGCATATGTTCTAACCACTGAACTACTGATAAAACTAGAGTTCCTAATTTGCCATCTTGCGTCTGAACGTTCCCGGATCACATCACCTGCTGATATTCCTCTTTCTTCTTCTTCTTCTTCTTCTTCTTCTTCTTCTTCTTCTTCTTCTTCTTCTTCTTCTTCTTATATCTAGGTTCTCATGTGATATTTGAGAATGTTGCTAGAACTTACATTGTCCTCTGAGGTGTTGAGTAACCGGATGGGCTCGTGGGAAAAGGTGGTGTGGTTGTAATTTTTTTTTTAGTTTCTTTTTATCAAAGAAGACATTTTTGTCGATAGAGATGGTTTCTTTTCTGTATTGTTTTGCTGGTGAAGGGATTCTGGACTGTGTAATATTAAGGATAGTATTGCGGTGTTGATTGTGTTGGGTACGTTATAGAGTTGATGTTTTCCTTGACGTCGTAGTTTACTTCATAATTTATGATGTTTTTCGTGTTTTTGTGACCACTTTTTCTTTTGGTTTCATTTTGTCGATAGTCTTTAATGATGGCGTTTCGTTGATGTTATTAAAGCTGATGTTCCGTCTGCAGTATTGCTTAGCTAATGATGTTATATATGAAAGTGATGCTGAAATGACGACATTAATTGAAGTTGTTGTTTCTTCCCAACTGTTTTGCTCAGATTTTCTCAAGTTGTGTTGTTTTATCGAAGGAGTCTCGCCTTGTTGATGGTGTTCTGTTGTTCGTGATGTTGCTGTGGTAACATATCAGTGGCGATGACCCTTTTGAGATAGCAACATATATATTGCTTTAAAAAACAGTGTTATTTTGTTGATCACGTTTTTCTATAGAAAATGTTCCTTTCTCACGCCGATAAGTTAAATAAAAACATGGTCTTTTAGCCGTCTCCTACCAATAGGCAGTTATCACAGAAAATCCACAAACTAATCCTTCCACCTTTGAAATTGATAATTAGTGAGAATTGTTTCCTGTCATAGTAACGGGAATATTGTGTGTCATTTTAAGAGTCCATGTATAATGGTTTTTCCTCTCATCCATGTTATAAACAAGGTGAAATGCGATGTATGATAGTCTCTCAATTAGGAAATCAACAATATTACACTCGTTAGCTGTAAAGAAAATCTTTTTGACAATAATGTCAGTAAAGCAAAAATATGCCCTAGAACCATAATTCTTGTAGGGAAAAATACGAAATCATTACTGTTCAACAGGGAAAAAGAACAAATATTTCCAGAGGGGAAAACTTTCGAGATTGGAAGAAGCGAAATTTCTCGCCAGTGAGATGAGACTATATCGAAAACAGGAAAGAAAAATTTTTCTACAGACACAAAGTAGGTATCCTTCAAAGCCGCTCCAATTATTGGAACGAACTCATACACGTTCATGACAGGGCCCAGGCAGTATCACACCCGCAAATTATTCTCTGCCCGGCAATGATGGCCTGCGAGAACTGACCCAAACTTTCGAAACGGAGAGCTTAAGCATTCGAGAGGTATTAGCAGAGGTCAACTTCAGACAATAAAAGGAGCTGTAAAACGCCATCATGTATAGTTGAGGCCCTTGAGGGAGATTAACCTGAATGAAAAGGCCCTTTTGCTTTGCCTTCCATAGAAGTGAGCTCAGGGAGAGGAACGGTAGAGGCTTCCAAAAAGAGAAATATGGGTCAGTGGAGAAAGATTCTTACGGGAGACAAGGAAATGGGGTTCAACTTAGAAGTTAAACGTTGCTGTTACTGTGGGGAGTTGCCTAATGTCGTAAAGCCCATGTTTAACGCGAGAGAGTATTTTTAAGTTTTCTAGTATGCTTTTTCTATGACATAAAAAGAGGAAATTCGTTTATTTAATGACAACTAGTATTTTCATTTTGGTGGTAAGAGTTTTATGTAAAGCGTCATAATATCAGCACTAAATGACCTCGTAGGTCGCAGCGCTTGTCCTTTGGCTTAAATTCTTCATTCCATTCAATTCCAAAGCGTTATAATACGTACTATAAAGTACCTATATATATATATATACACACTATATATATAAGTAATATATATATATACATATAATTATATGTATATATATACATATATAATATATATACAAATACACCCACATATATATGTATGTATCTTTAAATTGTAACAATTACAGTTTCCTCTTAATTGATTAAATTCTTCACACTTTTTTGGATATGCTTGTCACTACAAAGCCTGAGATCCAAATGCAAGAATATGAAGCAGTTCTGACGTCCGTAGTAGGATTCAAACCTGCATCCAGAGTATCACAACGAGGCTTTTGTAGTGACAAGCGTATCGAAATAGTGTGAAGAATTCGAGTAGTCAAGAGGACAATGTGGTTATTACAATTACATACGTACCTGGTACGAAGTGACCAGTAGATGAGCATTTGAGAGTACAAAAAAGTCACAAGTTAATTAGCGACAGAACTATATATATATGTGTGTATATATATACATATATATATATATATATATATTTATTTATTTATATAAATATATATATATATATGATAATGTGGACTGTTTGTCCAAGAAAGCTATAACTTTTGAATAAAACTCCATTAAATACCATCCAGTTTGAATGAGGTCCTTTTATAATAATGCACAGAACAATTGTGTATGTGATAAAGTTAATATATATATATATATATATATATATATATATATATATATATATATATATATATATATATATATATATATAGATTTCTAGATTATGAAACACTGAAGCCATGCCAAGAAAAATAAAACATTCAAAAGGTCTTTCTTGTGTTCATCATGTAAAGGAGAAAAGAAATTTAAGCATTCCTTTTATGTCTTTCACCTGATTTTTTTTTATTAGATATATGTGAGCATGAATGAATATGTGTACATGTATGTAAGTATGCATAAAATGTATGCAGGCTTACGATTCAGTAGCCCGAACGCTTTGCCTTAACAAAAAGGGAAGCAAAAAACTCATTTAAATAAAGAAGTCTCAGGTAAAGCCCCAGTATATGTTTCGTTAAGCTTCTGCATACATTAGTGGGCTCGTGCCACGGCAGAGCAAGAAACATTTCGTCAGGATTTTAAAGTACACCTTAACATTGCTAATTTAAGTGGCCCGCTGGACGGCAAAATAGACTTTACGATTCCTAGGCAGAGAGCAGAATTCGGCAGTGACACGCGCATTACTGATGTATGTCAGGAATTGTGATGATCATTCGTTTATTCATAAATTCATCTCTTGTAGAATTTTATAACGTCGCTGATTCGTTTCCCGGTTCGATCAGGCTCGTATTGGTCAACATCTGGCGTTCGAATAATTCAACTCGTTTCGTCGGATACTACGGAATGACCTGCGACTCTAAATGATCAGTCACTGAGCGTAAAATAGGGTCGGAATTTGGAAACTTTAATGTCCAAAATATGAAAATGACTCCTCTCTCGATGCTGCCTTCTAAGGCCACTGCGACCTGTTCGAGGCATTCTTCCCTAATGATGCTCGCTACCGCAGATGGTTTCGAGACGTGTTTCGAAGGTGCAGGGTTTGAGACGGCACGCTCTCTCTCTCTCTCTCTCTCTCTCTCTCTCTCTCTCTCTCTCTCTCTCTCTCTCTCCTCACAGATGTTATCCAGCTTATTATTGTGTTAATTAAAGAGTTTGATTCCGTATACAAACTCATTATCATGTAATGACTTAATAACTCCCAGTTCGCAGAACCCCCCGAACGTTTTAATTAAGAGGAAAATGTCACCGAGAGATCTTTTATAGTTACATGAGAAGTCTTATTTCCGCTTTATGTATTCAAAACCTGGCCATCAGGCTCCAGTTACGTACAGATTTCGAGATAGACATCAGACACGCTACATTGACTCCCCAAATTTCCTCTAGTCGAGATTTTGAAATCAAAAGTAGTCTGATCCGGAGTGTATTTTATTGTCCGAAGTGAGGGATGATGTAAAATTCGAATTCCAGGAAGCTCCGTCGGTCGGCGATTACAAAGGAAGCTCTAATTAATAGTTATTTTTGGAGGTTATCGTAAATGGCGTGGTATGCAGGTTAGAGAGAGAGAGAGAGAGAGAGAGAGAGAGAGAGAGAGAGAGAGAGAGAGAGAGAGAGAGAGAGAGTTTGACATAGTATTAATTATGAATAGAGGAGGATAGAGTTACTGTTTGCTTTATGATACTTGTATAAAGAGAGAGGGGGAGAGGTGAGTTTAACACAGCATTATTTTTGCATAGAGGAGAGAGAAAGTATTTATTTATGACATTATTTTTACAGTTTTACACACAGAGAGAGAGAGAGAGAGAGAGAGAGAGAGAGGTTTTGCTTTATTGTTGCACTATTTATACAAAGTTCCCTCCGAACCCTGCGGGAACGTTTTAAAGTTAATTACTGAAGACGTACACTAAAAACCTTACAGTGGACGAGCAACATGAAGGTTTTATTTTTTATTGTCTTCGCTTGCTAGGTTTGCTGAGTAATCCCCCTCTCTCTCCTCTCTCTCTCTCTCTCTCTCTCTCTCTCTCTCTCTCTCTCTCTCAACTCTCTCAACCTTGAAGGTACGCGTTATTTTGCTTGAGTGTCTGAATGTACTGTATTCATTATCTTGCCCAGTGGCCATTTTTTTTTTAAGCTACCAAAGCCACTTATAAATTCTTGTTTTATTTTTGTTTTGTGTTGTATCCATAATTGATTTCACGTTGTTATAAACTTTGAGTTAAATGTACTTGATTAATTGTTCCACCAAAAGTAAAACAAATTCCGTGATATTTCCATCGATTTTCGTCCTCGTTACGTCATCAGTGTTTTAATTAAAATGTAAGTCTTCCAGAATCATTCTTCAGCTCTTACATATTGATCGGAGATTAACCGTAATAAATTAAAAATTAATTTCTTTTGGGAGAAAATTAAGATAGAGTAGATTTTTACTACATCAGGAAAAAATAGTACAGTTTTGACTCTTGCTTGTTTCATTGATAATACATGGAATTTTGGCATTGTTCAGTGATTCCAAAAACCGTATTGTTTTAGCGATTGAACTGTTCTGTCACAATCAAAAGATTTACGATAGAGCCTTTAACCTCACTGTTTTATTGGTTGCCAGTAAAATGTATTTGAACCTCATTGCTAACCCAGTATCACAGAATTAAGTTATTTTTACTCATCATTTGGCTTGAATAATGACACTTCTTGTTTGAACAGCCAGACGCTGAGGGAAATAAAAGAACATATTACATCTATTTTTGAAGTGTAAGAGATCCAGAATGAACACCCGTGTGTCCAGCTCATCGCCTGATGAAAGGAGACAGTTACGCTTACTGTGATGATTTGCCATCTGTTTTGGTTCATG
>NC_089790.1:35290443-35337943 GCF_040412425.1 Macrobrachium rosenbergii
AGAAACGGGTGGTGATAGGAAATACAGAAAAAAAGATCGGTTATTAAAAAAGGAAAAATCAATTAACAAATTAATAAATAAATAGATAAAAATTCAAATAAATTATAATATAGAGGGAGAAATGCTTTAGGGTAGCAGTGGATTGCATCTTTGCTTGAACTTTTGATTTCCCAATAGCACAACATCCTGAGGGAGACTTCCACAGTCTAACGGTATGAGGAATAAGGGACCTCTGGAACTGAAGGTCGACAGCGAGGCACAATTACTGGGTATTGGTGCTGCTGTTCAGCAAAAATGGTTGCTCTCGGCAGGAAATAGAAATAATAGTTGTGGTGTATGAAGGTAAAGGCGACAGAAGCAACTGTAAGAACCATAGGGCATAACATTACTTTAAGAAAGTAAAGCAGATGACAGAAGGACTGAGAGGGGAGGAACAGCGTGGGTTTACACGAGGAAGAGGTTGTTAGGATTAAGTTTATTTTATGGAACAGTTAAATGTGCGTTTGGAAGCAAAGGGAAAAGCTTTCTGTGGCATACATGGATCTACATAAAAGCGTATGACAGAATCACTAGAGAGGCACTATAGAACGTGCTGAGAATGTACTGTATAGAATGTAAGTTGTTTTTAGTGACTGAAATTTTTTTAATGGATGTGAGATGAGAGAGTAACTGGCTTGGTGTCATGTAGTTCCGAGATAAAGGCTTATTATTGTCTTCTTGCAAGAAGTTAGATATACTGTAGATAATAGTTGCAGAGTTATGGGACAAGGAAAGAGTCGTAGATGTGTTGATTGGGGACAGTAGAGAGAAATTGCAGAACTTATGAAAGAGTTTTATACTGTTTGCAAGAGGAGAATAGTAGACGGTAAATGTAAGCAAGAGGAAGGTTATGAGAGTGAATGGAAACCATGAAGATGCAGCAATGGATGTGAGTAAGGATAGTAAAGGAAAGGAAGCTGTTGACTCCTACAAGTAATTGTGAGTAAGTATAATAGGCAACGGTAGTCGTAGAACTAGTAAGTATACCTTAGTTTCACCAGACCACTGAGCTGATTAACAGCTCTCCTAGGGCTGGCCCGAAGTATTAGATTTATTTTACGTGGCTAAGAACCAACTGGTTACCTAGCAACGGGATCTACAGCCTATTGCGGAATCCGAACCACATTATAACGAGAAATGAATTTCTATCACCAGAAATAAATACCTCTAATTCTTCATTGGCCGGCCGGAGAATCGAACGCGGGCCCAGCAGAGTCCTAGCCGAGAACGATACCAACCCGTCCAATGAGGAACTTAGCCGTAGAACTGAGGAAGCAGGAAAGGCTTTGGGGTGTGAGCAGAAAATTGAGAAGAAACTTGCTGTGGCTGTGTATGCAAGGTTGGAATGCACGAAGGGAGTGTTGAGCTAACTCTCTTCATGGTGGTGAAGTGTGAATGCTGAATGAAAATGAAACGGGAAAAAGGTTAAGCAGTTGAGATGAACTGTTCGCATAGTATGAACAGTACAAGAACAGTTTACATGTTGATAAATGTGACATTCATAAAATTAGTAAAAAGTTAACCCAGATGGAAAGATGGATCAGAGTTTATCAGATGGTTTAGTCATGTGGAAAGAATGGACGATAGTGGATTTTTTAAAAGAATATGTAATCCAGAAGCATAGAAGTGGTAAGGGGAAAGAGAAGATGAAATTCTAGAAAGTGGTGCATAAATTGAATGAAAGGTCTTGAAAAAGAAAGGCCTTAATATTCAGGAAGAATTAGAATCGGTGCAAGATAAGGAGAATGGGACATTGTGTGTAGTTGGGTTCATTGCGCTGCTGATGAGCCTTCTGTGTAGGTGTCTGAACGGCTGATGTGAGAGTTTTACTGCATATGGGATTTATCCACATTTCAGCAGCTGAAGTATGAATGTAAGAGTCGTTGTCCTCTTTGCTCCAGAGCCACCCTTTGTTAAGAATAACGGGTAATTGGTGAAGAAAATACATAATGTTTATTTTTATGTGTGTGTATGTCTGCGCCTACACAAGTGGGTAGTGATGTGTTTTATCAAACTCTCCCAAGTCCTAAGAATTGGAAAAGCAAAAGTAACATCTTGGAGGAGCTACTTTAAAAAAAAAAAAAAATATATATATATATATATATATATATATATATATATATATATATATATATATATATATATATATATATATATATATATATATATATATATATATATATATATATATATATTATTATGCATGTTACAGCCACGAAGGAAAAGTGAAACAATTGAGATTCTAAGTCCTTTGGTCTTATTACCAATGCTGTGACCATGTGATGGTAATAAGACGAAAGTACTTAGCATCTCAACTGTTTCACTTTTCGTTTGAGGCTGTAACATTGTATAATCACGTTTTTATCTTTTTCGTGATTTAAAATCAAACACTATATATATATATATATATATATATATATATATATATATATATATATGTGTGTGTGTGTGTGTGTGTGTGTGTGTGTGTGTGTGTGTGTGTGTGTGTATGTATAACTGAATCACGAAAATATGGGACATGATGAATATATAAATAAATTGCCTTTATATATATATATATATATATATATATATATATATATATATATATATATATATATATATATATATATATATATATATATATATATATATATATATATATATATATATATATATATAAGGAGGAACAGGATAGCCAGAAGACGTGGTAAAATTCCAGACATTATTATTTCTTGAAATTAACAGAGGCACAGCCGAGCTTTCAGGAATACGTAACTTTTCCCATCATCAGGGTCCTTATCTATGGAATTACATAAAAAATAAAAAGAAACAGTAAAAGAAAACTATACCGATTGACTAAATCTAAAAGTATTAAAACAGTTATATATAATTGACAAAGCTTTAAAATACATAATAATATAAAGTAAAAAAAAAAGGAACATAAAAACCTAAGTTAACCAAGCAATAAGAAATCACGTACCAAACAGAAATCGTCAAATAAAATCACTGAGAAGATAGATACTGAGAGAGAGAGAGAGAGAGAGAGAGAGAGAAGAGAGAGAGACAAGAGATTCAAAAATGATAAAAAAAAAAAAAAACAATGAATATTCAAAATGATAAAAAAATGATAATGCGACATGTAGTAGGTTCTCCAGTATTTTGTAGTACATTATCATTTTTTTTATCATTTTGAATATTCATTGTTTTTTTTTCTCTCTCTGTTTCTCAGTATCTATCTTCTCAGTGATTTTATTTGACGATTTCTGTTTGGTACGTGATTTCTTATTGCTTGGTTAACTTAGGTTTTTATGTTCCTTTTTTTTTTTGCTTTATATTATTATGTATTTTAAAGCTTTGTCAATTATATATAACTGTTTTAATACTTTTAGATTTAGTCAATCGGTATAGTTTTCTTACTGTTTTTTTTATTTTTATGTAATTCCATAGATAATGACCCTGATGATGGGAAAAGTTACGTATTCCCGAAAGCTCGGCTGTGCCTCTGTTAATTTCTAAGAAATAATAATGTCTGGAATTTTACCCACGTCTTCTGGCTATCCTGTTCCTCCTTAAATTGAAGTTTTCTAGAAACGACAACATAACCAGTTATATATATATATATATATATATATATATATATATATATATATATATATATATATATATATATATATATATATATATATATATATATATATATATATATATATATATATATATATATATATATTATATATATATATATATATTATATATATATATATATATATATATATATATATATATATATTATATATATATATATATATATATATATATATATATATATATATATATATATAGATATATATGCAAACATGAAGCTATAAATGTCGTTTAGCAACCAGTTCTCGCTGCTTCGTCAGTAATACCAAAGGGTAATTATAATTGTTAAAGGGCTTCACCTGGTGGACTTGATCCACCGAACATCTAGAACCAACGACTTCAGCGACGCCTCTGCTGTCAAGAGAGGTAAAAGTACAAATGCCTGCACTCGACGGGATTATGTACAGCAGAGTCTGTATCAGTGTTTTACCTCTGTTGAGAGCCCAGTGGTCAGAGGCGTCACTGAAGCCGTTGGTTCTCGCCGTACGGTGGATCGAGTCCACCAGGTGACGAACCACTTATCAATAATAATTCCCCTTTGGGTATTATCTCCGAGGCAGAACGAATTAGATATTAAACGACATTTGCGGCCTAATATATATCTATATGTATATACATATGAATTTTTATTACATCACCGTAACATTGTATATACACAAACATTAGGCCACAAATGTCGTTTGATATCCTATTCACTCTGCCTCGGAAATAATACGGAAGGGGAATTATTTGTTGGTATGTGGTTCATCACCTGGTGGACTCGAGCCACCGAACAGCCACACCACTGTGCTCTCAAGATATATATATATATATAATATATATATATATACTATATATATATATATATATATATATATATATATATATTTATATATATATATAAATATATATATATATATATATATATATATATATATATATATATATATATATATATATATATATAATGTATATATATATATGTATACAGTATATATAATGTTTGTATGTATAAATCTCACCATATGCCATTTTCCCCTCGAAGGGTGTGGCGCCAGAAAGGTCAGCCTTCCTGTGTCTTAGCATTTTCTTAGGGATGAAGTTACTCTTCTCCCACATTTTTCTTGACCCCAGCAGAGACTGGTACCCATTTACAGATGGTAACCTGTTGGGCGTAGATGGGTAGCTATCCACGGATACTGCAGACGTGAGCAGAAAAACATAAATCAGCCATGGCGCCTTCTGTGACTGTGATATCACTTTTTAAAGGCTCTATCATCGTCCACTAAAAGGATATTTGGCCGTGTTACTGTAAAGACGCACCGATTTTAAAGGTGGCAGCCTACCCCACCCCCTCCCCCCCTCCCTCCCCCCCCCTCACCTCCCCTCCCATCCCCTCCCCTCCCATGAAATAAACAGTAAGTGGCCATGGAAGCAAAAATCCTTCACTGGGTATGAAAACGATCTGTGGGTTCATCACACTCTTCTCATTTCCTTTCGCCTTCCCTTTCCGCCCCTAACATCTACAATGGTGTCACATTCTCCAGCAGCTGGCAACTGGCTCTGTTCTATGAGACCACCCCTCACCCCCCCAAAAAAAAGATATTTCAGTCTTGCACACACAACTTCCGCTGTACCTTGTACAATTAAATCGCTTAAGCTCGTAATGCAAATTGATAGTACTTCCTAGAGTGGAGTGAAGGTACAATAGATTAGTGGGTCATAATTTTTGTAATAAGATTGTAAAGCAACACAGGAATTATTAGTTACAAGTGCTGTAAATTTTTTTTTTCTCGTTAGATAGTAACTCAAGTCGTTCCTGAGACCGAGGATAACAGATTAGGAATTCGCCATGTATAACCGTGGGACTTAAGGTTCCTGCTGTTATATTTTCTCTTTAAACTTAAAGTAATTTAATTTTAAGCGTCTTAGCAAAACGTTAGTGAAAGTCCATTATTGTATACAAAATACATTGAAAATGAATCCATATAAAATGGATGAGATATTGATATTGCTGTTCTGGTATTGTGTTTTCATATAGCTTTGGTATATAATTGGTATTACAGTAAGTCTGTCAGCAACGTTTATACAAAAATAATGAGAATAAAGGAATTTGCATTTTAGTAAAAGGAAGATTTATTTTATTAATTGCTTATATTTTTGTGTGACATTAAAGTGAACTTGTTAACTCAGGAAGTGTATAGGAGTTCCGTTAGTGTTTGATATTTTACCTTAAAACAGAAATGAATAAATTTCTTAGTAGTATAAAGAAACGCTGCATGAACAGTTTATCATAAATCTCTCGATCCTTTTTTTTTTTTTCTGTTGATTTTATAGAGGCCCATGAATTCGAAAGGGTAGTTCATTGCAGTACGAGTTATGAGGTTTTGTAAGAATTTCTGACATGTTTACAGTTTTGATAGTTTTAGCACGTCTTTCACTTCATAAGAAATTTCATCGAACTTGGGTCATTATTATGGTTTTATTATGATTTGTTTCGAATAATAGGATGTGTCATTTAGTTCTGACACATTTTCTGTTAGCTTTGGCGGTAATTTAGAGAAAAATATTTGAACAAAAAGCTGCATGCTTGCATGACACAACAGAATTACACGCTTACTGAATACTCCGAATTCTGGTAACCTAGCCTTTTTATGCAATCTTGGTGGAAATATGACAATTTATGTCATATTTGAAAATTATTGACTTTTGGAAAGTAGCGGGGAAGCCAGTGAGGCGTGTGCTCAGACCCCAAAAATTGACAAATTCTTTTGCTTTGTTTAATGGAACTCTCTTATACTTGTCATAAACCTTCGTTCCACGTCATGGGCCAAGCTAGAATCAATGTGGGCATCAGAATCTGGAGAGGACGGGAGGCCAAGGTCATTACTCGGTTCAGTACTTTGAAATGATGACGTCACATGGGCGCTTTTGCCATTATTCTTTTGAACACGAGATGCGGAGGATGCAATTAACCGTTTCATTTCCCTCGCAGACCTCGAGACATAATTACCACTACTGTGATTCAAAGGATTTAATATCCAAATGTCGGTACTTCGAACCGGCTTCGATGGTTCATAAAAGTCACGGCATAAATTGCTTCATGAAATAGCTTATTGTTCGGGACTTCATCAAAACGGAGGTGTTTGTTGTGTGCTGGGCGCTATATGGCTTTAGATGCATAAACCTTAAAAATATGTTTATGAGTTTCGGTTACTGACGTCATGACATAGCAGCTGTTTTTTTAAAATTCTATTTTGCTCTTTGTTATGTGGATATTGAAAGGAATATTGATGAGTATAAGATTACCTTGTTGTGGTTTGGTCATGTTTTTGCTGTGGACGGTGAACTTTCTGAAATGCAAATGACCGAGCGGAAGGCTTCATTGTTTGTAAGAGGTCGTTGAATGCATGTCTGCAATTTGCCTTTTTAAAATAAGAATTATAGCGATTCTTTTTTATAAGCGATTAATGATAATACCCTCAGATAATGATGAACAAAAGTGGACGTCGTATTCATTAATACGTTTCGGCTGTGTCTAGGTCGCGTGTCATTGCCTCGACGTGCAAGGAACAAAATCACTCGTCGGGTCTGGATTTCCGCTTTGCCTCGTGTCGTGGAAGAGGAGAAGTTTCTTGCGTGTGAAGTGGAAGTTCCCTCCATGTAAAAGGAAGCCTTGCGAGGCGAAAGACTAGAAAAGGCATCAGACCTTGACGTCAGATAAAAATGTCGGCGAATACCTCATAGGAAGCGTAGCACTTGGGTGCACCCGTCCCGCCACCATTCTGTGCTGAAGATTTGGATCTCATCAGAGTCCTTGGATTCTGTATTGAACATCAACTCCATCGTAAAACTGTAAGGACGTCACGATTGTGGATGCTCTCGACATCCTTCTCTTCTCTTCAGCCTAAAACCCTTCGCCCTTCGTGCACCCTTCCACGGTCCCTCCACAGTCCCTTCCACAATTGCCAGCCCCTTTCCCTCAACTTCTGAAGGACCCCTTGCCATCCAAACTTCCTTCACATAGTTCCTTCTCAGTGCTGTTATGATAGCTTTCAGTTTCTGTAAACGAAAACTATTGTGCCGGCTTTGTCCGTCCGCACTGTTTCTGTCCGCCCACAGATCTTAAAAACTACTGAGGCTAGAGGGCTGCAAATTGGTATGTTGATCATCCGCCCTCCAATCATCAAACAGACCAAACTGCAGCCCTCTAGCTTCAGTAGCTTTTATGTTATTTAAAGTTAAAGTTAGCCGTAATCGTGCTTCTGGCAACGATAAAGGACAGGCCACCACAGGCCTTGGCTAAAGTCTCATGGGCCGCGGCTCATGCAGCATTATACCGAAACCACCGAAAGATAGATCTGTTTTCGGTGGCCTTGAGTATACGCTATACAGAAAACTCGATTGCACCGAAGAAACTTAGCTGCATTTTTACTTGTTTAAATTACGTAACCAGCCCCTCCATGTCCTCTTAAGGGTATTTCTCTTCAAATTTCCCTCTGCTTTGCTATGCTTTGCTAATGTAAGGTGGTCCATTCAGTTTCCTGTAACAGATTATAAGCTTCGAATGACGATTTGCTCAAAACGAACATATTCGGTAATGTATTGGCCGATGTTATTGTATTGCACACCAAAGTCAGAACTTGAAAACAGTTGTGAAATTAATGTTTGCTTGCTTGGTCGCTTGGTATGCATTATGGAGTGATTAATTAGATCTTTTCAAACATTAGCATGTAAAGCGCTTCAGCTTGCAATCGACATTCATGACTTTTCAGTGGGGTTTTTGTGATTGCACTCTCGTCGTTATCCTCACTAAACTATCGAACTTTTTTTTCTTCTGTTCATAGGAAAGTCCGGCATCGCCTAACAGAGTACTGTATACGAGAGATACCCTGAGATTTTTATGGTGGTTAAAACATTTAGTATAGAGAAAACTGTAAAATTGCATTACTTGTTCAGTATCATTATTTATACACACACACACACACACACACATATATTAGTATAAACATATATATATATATATTAGTATAATATATATATATATATATATAATATTAGTATAAATAATGATACTGAACAAGTAATGCAATTTTACAGTTCTCTCTCTCTCTCTCTCTCTCTCTCTCTCATATCTATATATATATATATATATATATATATATATATATATATATATACTATATATAGCTATACTATATATATTAATACATATGTATATATATAGACTCTACAGCTTACTGCTACATACATACATACGTAGTTGCAATAACTACAATGCTCTCTTAACATCTCAAGTTCTCCCCACCTTTTGGACACGCTTTTCACTTAAGAACTGAGATCCAAATGCAATAACATGAAGAAATTATGACATTCCTAGCATGATTCGAACCTGCATCCGTTATATCAGAACGAGGTCACGTTACCAACCGGGCCACGAGATTTCAGGCTTCGTTGTTGTATCCAAAAAAAGAGGGAAGAATCCAAAAAGTTAAGAGGGCATCGTGGTTTTATAATCGTATATATGTATACATATGTATATATATATAAAATACATATGTATATATGTAATATATACATATATGTATACATATGTGTGTATGTGTACTTTATACCTGGGATACCCAGATATTTTTATGGCGCTAAAACAATTGTGTTACCAGACCATTTTCATTGTTTGCATTATGAGAGATCTGTAAAAATTGCATTTACATATTCATTCTTGTTTTGTATGTTTAAGAATACCCACAAGTGCACACATACATACATGTATATATTTATATATATATATATATATATATATATATATATATATATATATATATGTATATGTATATATATGTATGTATGTATGTATATATATGTATATGTGTGTGTGTGTACTGTATATGTGTTTGTTTGCAAGAACGCAGCCGAGCACAAGGTCATGGATATGGTCCCTGAAATAATGAGGTGGGTGGAGTATGCGGGTGGACCCAGAGAACTCAATTAAATTGGTCACGGTCCACGCGTAGTGTTATATGGACCCGATAAGGAAGTTGTTAAGATAATGACGGCTATCATCAGATCTCTTCACGATGGCAGCCACAGAGCGAGGGAGAGAGATGCTTTCGATTGTTATTGATGCTCTGTGTTCATGGAGTCCCCTTCAGGTGTTTGTTGGAATACTGATTCATGAGTCTTAGATTTTAATTTGACTGTGAATCGGATTGTTGTTGTCTTCTGTTACTCGTTATTTTGTCGAAGTCCTTGTCTGATAAACATTATTGCGTAACGAGTTACGTTTGTAGCAGCAGTGTTTTTGTCATTTCTATTCTTTAATTCCATTTGAAGTGTTAGTGGTAGCTATTAATTGCGGATAATTGGATTTGTGGCATATCCTTTTATTAAGCGATGGTTGTCGGTATGTGTTGCAAGTCGAGTACTGCATTACAGGGCATCCATATGACGCTCCTTTCTCTTTTGAGGAAGGTGGTCGCAGCTGTTATATATATACTGAGACATTCGTTCCCTAAAATTTCATGGATAAAGATTTTGCTGTTTAGTACACTGTATACCAATCGCTATCAATGCTGCAGATGGTGAGAATGTATAAATATTCAGTAGCATTTAAATTTACATTCAGGTAATATACTATTTTATATAGCATTTGGATGGTGTCTGACCATCAGGGAAAAGGTAAAGTAAAAACTCTCTTCGTTTCGTTATGTTATGGTGTAGATTTTTATACTCGCGGTGTAAAAAATACTTCACTTAGCCTTAAAGATATAAAGAGTGCTCGTGCTTACTTTTTTTACTGAACGGTTTCATTATTTCAGTAAGTTAGCGGCGGGTTGCCGATAAATCAAAAACGTCAGTGGACCTTACAGAGTGAAGTTAAATAAGTGTTATGTAAAAAAGAATAAAGAAGGACTACACGAGGTAGGATATGGAACAAATCAGCTCTGAAATATTACTGTAGTCCAGTAAAATTGTCGTTGATAAGTTACGTTCAAGATTGAAACTGTTTGTCTTGAATCTCATGGCAAACTTAATCTCTCCACGTCAGACTCTTTACGCCTAATTTTTATGTTGAGAAGGAACCGTTTTCGGAAACGCAACTCGGTCTGCCCTCCCTCCTCTATCATCCTCTGTCATTCATGTTCTCGTCCTCATTTCCTTGTTCCTGCACTGGGATCCGCTTACTCTCACTGCCGACCACCTGGCTCGATCTTATTTAGTCAGCTCATTTTGACGATTGATGGTAGAATTGCTTGTTTACCGTGCCCAGCGCTTGTTATGTCTATACTATTTTGATATTATAGCTCTTGGATTTAACAGACCTCTTGAAAACAAGTTAAATTCTTTGAACTGACAGCTGTGATGGGATTATTATACAAAATGAATTTTTTCGTAACGCCAGCATTACAGTAATTGAAACAACTGAAATATATATTGTTTCCATAGAGATTTTGATTTCACTTTGTGTTACCACGGATTCTTACCCCTTCAGTATCCCGTTTGCATATCACCGTGGTTCAGCTTTCCCCTCAGCATGCCCAAGGATTACAGAACAAAGCGAAATTTGTTGCTCATATTTGATCTTCTTGTTTGGATGCATGTAGTATTAATTAATTTACTAAAAAGACCACACCTAGAGACAAGTTATAACTGTTCTTACGGGGGATGCTTCAATTATGAATTTATCCATCATGATCGAAAATATTTACTCTTCAGACAAGAGGTCGTGATTTGTCCAGTTTACAGTGATACATGGGTCTCCTAATATATTTCCATTTTAATTAATTGGAAGGTGATATATTACACTGAAGTGCTTTTCTCACCATGACGTTTAAGAAATTTTATCATGGATGAAATAAACTTTGATAAGGAACCCTTTTCTCTTTTCTGTCATCTGTTCTTGCTGTTACACCGCTGTATTCTTAGGGTAAGAAGACAGTTTGGTGACAAGCCTACTTTACTATAATTTTTAGTTTTGGCTCAACTCCTGCTGCATATGTTGACATTCTACAAATTATTCCTCGGAGTGCTTATACGTACATTTTAGTGTTCATCTCACAGGCAATATATTGATCATACCATCGCGCCGTACTGTGAAGTCAAGTTTTAATTGTTCATTTATCAGATGTTACGTTAAGCTTGTTATTTAGAGCAGTGAACAATGACCGAGACAGGGAAAGTTGAGCTTGGAAGAACGTACACTAGTGATTTGAAAGTAACTGTGAGTGTTTTAAGTAAGTACACAAGTACACTCGCCAAAACTTGTACAAAGTCAAGTCATGCGTAAGCAGCCAGGCTGACTGAAATCATTTTTATAATCAGTTATATTTCACTTTTACTGACGTGAGCGGGGAGCATTATGAAATAGCATAATAGCAGATAATTACAACAACCAGTAGGGTATGAAAGTGTATGAAACAGGCGAGAAACTTTAGCGAAGATTTCAGTTAGAGAGAGAGAGAGAGAGAGAGAGAGAGAGAGAGAGAGAGAGAGAGAGAGAGAGAGAGAGAGAGTGTGTGTGTGTGTGTGTGTGTGTGTGTTGGGGGGAACAAACATATGAAGGAAAGACGTCATTTTGGAAAAGTCATTGAGGACAATGAAATTCAACCGAAAAAGAGAGAGAATTCCTTTGCTTAGTCAGTAATAAAATCATTGCATCGAAGAAGAGAATTTTGAGGTATATGATTCTTGTGTTTGGAAAGAAATAAATGCGTTATCGAAGGAAGACAACTGCATATAAACACGTGTGTGCGTGTTCATGTGTGTGTGCGTGATTTCTTCCTTTCTCTTAATTAAACCAGTGTACAATTGCAGAAGTGACGATATGTGTATGCGAAATACTGATTTGTCTATATATTTTCAAATCGGTTTGTAGCTTTTCCTTAATTATTTGTTCATTAATTTAATCTATTTAAGCTTTTAACGTAGTGTTATATGTTTCCCTTTAAATTAAACCATCTTCAAATCTTTGATAATCCATCATGGTAAAAAAGTTCAAATTAGTCCTCTTTAATTATCTAATTTTATGAACCTTTTGAGCGAAAAATTTTTGAGTTTTCTTTTAATTATGGACTACGTTTTTATTTATATATTCTCATTTAAATGGACTTTAATCCTTTGATTTTTAGAGAACATTTCCTAATTATTGTTTTTATTCACACGTGGAATTTTTTGTATTTCTCAGCTTACGCTGGAAATGATAAAATGTCACTCCCAGAGAGATAAGACAATAAGGTTTTCGAGAAAATGTTTTAACAACATGAACTGATGATATACAAATACACAAGGAGAGGGCAGTAATGAGAGAGAGAGAGAGAGAGAGAGAGAGAGAGAGAGAGAGAGAGAGAGAGAGAGAGAGAGAGAGAGAGAGAGAACAATGCTGAAAAATTCCACCATCCGTCACATGATTCGAGGTGCTGGGTACCACCCTATTCATGAGATAGGCACATTTACATACACGTGCACACTCGCTTGTACACGAATCTGATGCTTATAATGTTTACATACCTTCATACACCAGATATATACAAAGCGTCTGATCACTCTTTCAACTTTTTCCCCGCCTGTAGCGTTGCATCAGTGTTGCCGTGCTATCCATCATTCTGCTTGATTAGTTCTATACATAAATTATAGCGTTACAGTTTGTATTTACTCTATATAGTAAGTGTGAGAAGCCCCAGTAGAGGAAGGTGCCTTCTTGAAATCATATTTTGCAACATGACAAGTTCTTGCAAGAAAATGTGTGAGCATTGTGTATTTTGAATGAAATTGCTTTTTTGCACATGGCTTTTTATTTCTTTATATTATGTGTCCTCTCGGTTATGTATATACTTACAGCATATGTGATTTATTATTTGCATGAACGTTCGTTGTTTATAACTTTATAATTGGGTTACTTGTAAATATGCTGTAATTGTTGTTTTGTCCGGCTTATTTTGTAATAGCAACACCTGTTTACGTTGCTGAAGTGCAAGGCTCATTCTATATTCATATTAACTGTAACAAAATGATGTCAGAATTTCGATGTTTTGAAAATTATCCCATTTTTATTAGAACACCTTGTAACATGGAAATCGTAAGAGTAAACTTTTGAGTTGCATAGATGAGTTCCATCTCTCTCTCTCTCTCTCTCTCTCTCTCTCTCTCTCTCTCTCTCTCAAATATTTGTATATGTATATTGTGTGTGTTTGTGAGTCTGTATGTGATTGTGTGTAAATGGCTTTTTTGTTTAAATCACGAGGTTGTTGGGACGGCAGCCTTGTGTCTTTATCAAACCAAAATCTTGAGGGAAACAAGAATGCAAAGTGACAACCCGCCTCTTAAAAGATGGATGCCTATGGAATCAGTGAAAATGGGAGGAAGAGAATGCTTAAGGTTAGAAGTAGAGGAGTAAGAAACACAGAGCCAAGAAAACCGAGGATTTCCGATTAAAGTTGAAAGAAAAATTGATAGTCCGTAATAAAGTAGACGAGGGTGACATGAAAAAATTCAGAGAAATTTAGTAAAACAGAAAAAATATTAAAAAATATTAACGGTAGTCATCTGGTTTTTATTGTTTATTGTAAGTTCGATCGAGACCACAGGTCATGCCAAATCAAAAAGTCCTTCAAAGAAGGCATCGTTTGGACAATTACAAAAATGGGAATAAAAGTCGTTAAAAGAAAAAGAAGAAAAGAAAAGATTGTAAGAGTCACCTGATTTGGACAATTACAAGTTCAAAGTCTAATTGGAACACTGATGGAAAAGTAAGAATATGTGTACATGTTCGTACAGTGATATATTTCCTTTCAGATACTCCTTTATTCTCATTTCTTCTTAACCTTTTGTTTCATTCACAAAAACATCTCTCACTCGCTAAAATTTGGCTTATTCTTTTCTCATAAACTTCGTTAACAAAGTCAGGCACAAATGGAAATGCACCTCGTTTATCCCATGGATGAATATACTCCGCTTGAGAAGCTTACTTTCAACCTTACCGTTCTTTCCCTTACGAACGCTTGCTTCTTATTGCCGGCATTTTGACCTCTCTCTTTAAGGCATTGTTAGGCTTTTGTATTCTCTATTTGTCTTTTGTCTATGCTGAGATTTGTGGCAGGCAGGTCAATAGATTTTGTGGGCGTGAGAGTACGATGGTGGTAAGGGCGGACCCTCAGGGCCGGGTATGGATTCTATAGTGTAGGGTAGCGGGGTGGGTACGAAACACGATGGTTTTAAAGAACGCCTTTTGAGATATTGGGGATTTGAAAGGCTGAATTGAATAATGTCATTTTTGTGATTACGTGAGAGCGTCATGGTGTGTTAGTATATCTTAAACGGGTTTCTTTTGGCCAGATGGATATTTTCTCTCAATGTGGCAAATTATCTCAAGTTATTGAACAAGTGGTTGCGTCAAAAGATACTGCTCTTCAAGGTCTTGGTCAAAATAAATCTCGTATTGGCCATTATTTTTATTTTATGATACAAGAAGACAGTTTGAAAATGTGCTTTCTGATATATTTGAGTTAAATTTTTCAACAGATTTGCATTAGTGATTGGTTTTTGTATTACATGTCAGAAAAATGTGAGTGTGTTCCGGGTTAAGACAAATAACGCATTTCATATAGTAAAAGAAAGTGTTTATGTGAAAGCCCCTCAGTGTGGCACCACATCGATGTGAAAGTTATTAGCTTCATTCAAGTGTCTTGTTATTTCTTAAGAAAATAAATGGGCACTGGTAATGAGGAAAACTGCATCGTCTGGAATTGAAAAGTTGATTGAATATTAGGTGTGAATAGTTACATAACTGATTATGCTAGAAGGCTGAGGAAACACTCACAGTTAAACGTGGACAAACAGAAGTATGCACTTACGTCCATCGGAGGAAGACAGGGCATGAGAGGAAGCTTGTCCGCTCTCACAGTTCCGCTGAAAGGCAGGTAGCGTGTATGGGCCGGCAACCGGCGGGTGGCGCACACCTTGACGCAGTCATCGGCATGAGGCGGCCCACCCAGGGACATTCCCAGGGGACTTAATGCAGGACTCAGGGGTGAAAGAGGAGACGGTAAGGGTCCTAAGGAAGGGGCCAGTCTCTCTAACAAAGGCGGTGGCAGATTGCTGTGCCCAGGGCTGCTGGATGCCAGGTGGGGCAGGAGGCTCAAGAGAGACGTAGGCACCCTGGAACTGGACGTCTCCACCTTGAGGGCGAATTCCTCCGGCAGCAGGACGCAGGTCTCCACCAAAGGCGGCGGCACCCCGTCAGCCATCACCATCTTGGGGGTAGATGACGCTGTGGGTGGAGGAACCACACTGGAGGGAAATGACAGCATTCGTCGCCTTCACTGAGACACATACTGGCTCTCACTTTGTCTCTTGGCACTCACTTCAGGCATAGTCGTTTTTGAGGTCATTGTTTTGGCACTGTTAAATCCATTGTCATTTCTATTTTATATCATTCCTAAAATGAATTGCAGTTACTTAGGAGAATATCAATAGATCATTCAATAAACTTTACAAAACAAAAAAGTCAGATGAAATACCAAACATTTAAAAATCTCACCAAATTTGGTTCGGAAGAAAAACAAATTCAAAATAATATCTAAATAAAAAAAATATAAGTTATAAAATTGCAGCTCATGCAATTCTATATTATCGTTAACATCTTCCTAAAAGCAAAACATGGCATTTGGAGAGACGAAAACTAGTATGTGAAGTTTGATCATTGCAAGATAGATCCGCTTAACCAGATTCGTATCTGTGACGCAGTATTCCTGATGGAAAGGCCTCGAGAGTGAAGTGCTTTCATGAATAATAATGTTATGAAAAAATTTATCACGTAAATCTGTGTCACTGGGAATGTAAATAAGACGAAAGGTATATTGTTTCTAGTTTCTCAAATCTTCGGTCGTCCTTTTTTTGAATTCTTTTTTTTTTATATATTCAGTGACACTCGCTTTTTCGTTATTTTACTGTTTTAAAGTTTCTTAGTGCTTAAAGAACCACTTCTCAACAACATTACGAGAATATAACAGAATATTTAATGTTCTGCTGTAAGCTCGAAAAGACTATTAAGAAAAATAATGGTTAAATGTTTACCCTATGTACTAACTAGGAATGGGACAGTTTTAAAATGGGTATTTTTAACCTCTCTCTCTCTCTCATACACACACACACACACACACACACACACACACACGCACTCTCCCTCTCTTCATGCTAGGGACGCAATACCTCTTTTTTTATAAGTGTGAAATTTATCATTTCCATCGTTAAATCTGCACTATGTTCTGCTATGAAAGTTAGTAATTGCCTCAAATGATTTTTTCTGTCCTTAGAATCTTAAAATCCCCTTTACACATTTCCTATGCCAAAGGACCCCAATTCTAAAAGCTTTAGATTACACTGCTTATCACTATTTTCATGATGAGATTTCGGTTATAATCGAAGTACGCTCTTCTCTTTGTCCGACCAAACACAATAACCAGACTAATGTTAACAAGAATATCTCATATGAAAAATCAGATTCACTTTTATGCCGCGGTATGAGAAGTATGTTACACAGTGTGTTTCTGCTGCTGCGGTCAAACACTAGACTTCTTCGATCGAAGTTTCCACTCGTGCTATATAAAGTTCGTACTGACCATCTTAAGAAATCTTTTCAGAAGGCGTAATCACCGCGTACTGATTTCCGTTTCACCTTCTTTTAGTGTTCAGCGTTAAAGTCATTTTCCGTTTCCTTTTTTTAGGTTTACGTATCAGGAACTTCACGTGCCTACTGCCCCTTCAGCGTTTATTTTCGGGAAGGCGTCAGGTGGGTGGCAGCCCTCGAGGCTGTTTCAAAATGGGCGGAGGAAGGCAAGCTAGTACTTTGGTAGAATCGTGGGCGGAGCGTCTGTGGCACTCCATTCACCTAGCCCCTCCTCCGCAAGGCAGTGCCATGACCCAGCCCCACCTTCTCCAAGAACTCCCTCAACCGTCAGACTTCTAAACCCCACGTCCGTTCATCCGCGTAGCTTCCCTATCTCATACCCAGTTGGGGGGGGGGTTTGTCTCCCCCTCTCCCTACCCGCCTTCGTTCCCTACACGTCCTAACGATTACCTGCAGTGGATCGTGATAAAGAGGCGGGTTGCGCTTGGATGCCGGGCACAGCCTTTAGGTCAGACGAGTAGATACGGTTATGTGGATTGAGAGATAGAGCTTGGGCCTTAATGAAAAACTGTAATATTTCCACCTTTGTAAAAGTACCCTGCGATATGATGTGGAATAATAATAAGACAACCAGTTTGCATATTTGATAGCACATTTTGTTATTACTTAGCAATACTCCTTATCAGTTGTATACAATAATGATTAGTCACTTTTAACAATGCAGAGGTCCATCAAATCAAACAACTTGTTACCGGTATTTTATTAATTTGAGACACGGTTCTCTATTCAACCTGTAATTGATGTCACAAATTCGTACAGTATCACTAAAGACCCTCGACCTTACTTCAGTAATAATTTAGGGTGAGGTTGCTAGGGCCATGCTCATTTCCCCGGTGGCTGAGACCCACTACATTTGCTAACTACCAGTCACCTAATTCACTGTTTACATCAGAAAATCATATATATATATATATTAATTAAGTTAAGTATAAATTATATATATAAAATTATATATATATATATATATATATATATATATATATATATATATATATATATATATATATATATATTATTGTAGTATTATATACTTTTAAAGCATGTTTAAAAAGCTGCTAGCTCTCGGTTTTATATGCATCGTGCTACAATCTGGGAATCACTTTACTAATTGCATTCTTTGAATTTTTCCTTAAAAAATCTTGTAATAAGATCGTATTCGCAGTGGTAGTAGCAGTAGTAAGAATGAGAAGAACTAATAATGGCAACAACATTGATGATAATAGGTATTTTTATTATAGAGATACTAAAAATATTTGACGTTTCCTTCTACCCTGAAATATGAGTTATGATAGTACCATGATGCCCCCTATAGTGGATCAAGAAATATAATGTAGTCTAATTATACTATCTTATCATCCGCTTCACTTGCGATGTGACGTCCATTTAAACTGCTTATTAGAAGAAGCTAGTCAATTGAATCACTGTATTCTGATGGAAACAAGAGCGGTTGCTGCAGTTACTTGCCATTTCCATTGCACTTTTTCATGTTATTAGGTATCATCGTTTGTTTGTAATGGATAATCGTAGTTTGTACATGGCAGTTGAAAGGATATCTTTCATTTATAAACATTTTGTAAATGATGCTGCATTAAAAACACGGACTTTTGAAAATATAAACATAAAACTGATAGGATTCAAAATGTAATGGGGTACGTCAAGGCTAAGTTTGAATATTACTGCTTCATCGCCTTTAAAAGCACTAAGATAACAGTTTAAATAACAATCACTGTCTTCATAGGCTTTAAAAAAGCTAAGTTGCCAATCACCATCTTTTAAAAAACAAAATATTATTAGAAAATCTGTAAAACACCAAAGCACTCACAATGTGCAAATGTAGCGGACTTTTGTTTACTTACACTTTCTGATCTTAGTGCGAAGAGCATTATCACTTCTTGGTTTTCTTTCACTGATACCGGGTTGTCAAGGAGCATCGTATACACAGTCACTGGACTAATAAGGAAATGTTTCTTCGTTCATCCCTTATACTCAATCAGGTGTTGTTTTGTGAAAGCAATGTGCTCTGTTTCCCAGTTGAACATTCCCATGTAAATCAGTTTAAAACGATAGATGTTTGTTTATCTAGATAACGTTAAGAAAACGAGTTTTATAGGATCCGTTTACTCAGTTCTTATTAGAAAGTGCTGAATGCTGTTTTTATTGAAAATTGCTAGAAAAGTCTTCTATAATCATAGATCAAGAAAAGGGTATCAGAAGCACAGGTCGTATATTAGCCGTACACAAGCATATTGTCATCAAGCAGAAGGGAAAACAGACGAGGGAAATGTGTTGACCGCAGCGGAAATGCGGTCATTAAGCGGTCACAAAACGGTCCCTTTTAACAGGACACCGGGCGAGTGAGAAATCTCAATTGCTCCCTTATCCTCTCCCTCCCCCTCCTATCCTCCACCAATCCTCGAGACCCTCCTCGATCCTCACCCGGTTACGTCTGTCCCTCTTGGGACCCTTTTAATATTACTGCAGCCTGGAGGCTTTATGTACCCTGTATAACTATCACTATCATACTTTGCTAGATTTTCTCGCTCTCCCCCTCTCACTCACTCTCTCTCTCTCTCTCTCTCATCATTCACACCCTGGGGATAAAACACTTCTCCTCGATTTGGCTGGTAATCCTTATGTTAATAAATGTGCAATCGCTGGGCATGCCTGGCCGTTCTGCTTTTTCCACTTCGGTGCTTCATAACTCAATGTCATTATCATTAGAATATCGGAAAATGCCACGTGCTAATCGAAGGATGTCTCGTTATCCGCTGAAGGGTTGAGAAATCCTCCGCGCCCTTTTTACCTAAAAGTCACTCTTGCACAGTTTATGGTTTTAGGGCATCGACGGGGTTTCCATTATCGCCCTTGCACTGTATCAAATAGTGTGTGGAGTGCACACATGTGATTCAAGCTACTGAGGATGTTGGGCAAGACGTCTTCTCGCTGCCCAGCATCTCATCTCGTCGCACTTCCGGGCTAGAGGGCAATACGCGGCTTTCTAACCCACCCGCTAGTGCTTCTAGTTCTAGAGCTCGCCTCGTTTCTCGGTGGTACCTCTCGTCTAGTGGAGAGAGGAGCAGCTTAATAGATGATTTGGAAAATATGAATTTCCGCCTCTTATCGTGACGCATATTTATGGGTAATGGTTTCATTTATTTACCTTAAATTGCAATATGGATCATGCCTTTCTTGCCTGGAAGGTGCCTGGGCCCTACGTGAGTTTGCTGGCCCCGCCCCTTGGCCAATCAAATTGCGTGGGGCGGAGTCACGGGTCATGACGTCAAGAAAACCATTTCTCAGAGCATGTCACGAGTATCAGTGAGAATTTCAGCTCGGTTTCTTATCAGACATAAATACCTCGATGATGATAGTGATGATGGTAGTGGTGATGACGCATGTAGCTGCGTATGAATCCAGGAAATGGACGTACATCAGGAAATCTGTCGTTACAGAGAACGAACTCAAGTATCTCATTTTAGTGGCAACTATTTATGAAATCAGGAAATAGGTGAAGCTAAGGCATCTGGTGTTTCCAAGAAGGTCATTTAAATGAAAATGTATTGCAAATTTTGTAAGAGAATATTCATGAGAATTTATAAGAAACAGAACTACATGCACACAGCTGTAAATTGATTAGGTGCTAGTTTATTTACCTCCACATTCTCCTCCTCTTCTCCCTCTTCTGTTTTGGTAAAATTTTCCCTTTTCTTTGGATTAACTTGACCGTCGTGTCTCTCAGCTCGAGAACTCGCAGTAACCAGTTGGGCGTCAGATGCTGCCAGCCACATGCCGTTATCTCGGCTGTATCGGCCAGCACCGTCGAAAGCGACATATTTTCCAAGATATGAGCCCTCCAAGACCGATTAGATATAGACGGCGATTGCCAGACGGAGATAGGTGACGGCCTGCTGTGATTGTTAGTTCGATTGCGAAGGGAGGAACCAGTTGGTGAGGAGATATCATGATGCTGGAGAGAGAGAGAGAGAGAGAGAGAGAGAGAGAGAGAGAGAGAGAGAGAGAGAGAGAGAGAGCTGGGGGTCGGAGAGAGGGATGATAAGTGTGGAGAGGTTGGAGTCAAAGACAACAGCTTAAGCTTGGGCACCTGAGGTCTGGTGAGAGAACATCGTAGATGAAAAGACGCCGATTGCTCGGCGTGTGAACAAGACTCAGCAGTATGAATCATAGTTAATGATGGAAACGATTTTGTAAAGGATAAGCTTAACTTTTTACACAGATATTGAGAAAATAAGAAGGTTTGGTAATAGATAGTTAAATGAATACCTCACTGAAGTGATGACTAACTGAACAATGAAATGCAAGAGAAGCAAATTAGAAATATTGACATACTTGCGAAATGAATGAAAAATTACATTCAAGAATTCGAAGGAGCACGTAGGTATGGGAGACCAAAATATTTTATACCAAGGACTGTCCTAGAGGCTAGGAAAAGAATTGTAATCATTTGAGCTAATGAATATATGCAGTCCAAAAACTAGAGTTGAGAATCGTATTAATGACCTCAGTTTTCTTTGCTATTTTACTTTTTTGGTTACCTGATATTCTTTGACTGACTTCGTTGTTCCATTTAGTAAAATCGGGTATGTAAGCTCACGCTTTGGGATGACGTTGGCAGTTACAAATGGTCTTTTATAAATTGTTTGTAATTGCTAAGCGATACGTCTTAGCTTATATCTTTGTTCTTCCTGCTTTTATCCATCTTGTTCCATTATTTATCATGGGTTACTTAACAAATAAGAAAAATTGAATCACTGACTTTCAAAAAGGCTTTGACTACCATTTCTCGACAACCACACGAGGTGAAGCGGTTGCCTGGCTGTTTAGCAGAAGCTGCCAGAGTCCCTGAGCTGACATAGGACTTCCAGATACACATGTATACGTCTCACTTTTGGTGTTCAACACCTCTCTTTAACTTTGCTGAAAAGACCGTTTAGACGGAATTATTTTCAGAAAAAGTGGCAGGGTAGCTGAATCAATTATATTTTTCAATGTTCTGCGAGAAATAGCGTTTGTAAAGTAAACTAGCTTGGATGCGAGGAACAGAGGAAAAACATAAAGTGTTAACGAACAAAATTCATCAAATAAACAGTAAAGTGCTTTAACATACGGGGTGCAGGTACAATTCCACATATAACGGAATACAGAATATAACAGATGACTTGATATTCTGACTTTCGAGTGGTGGTTTGCTGGATTGTATCTATCTACAAATGTAAATGTGCATTGCAGAATATGAATAATGTATACCCCCTTACATCAGTTGGAGAAAATGCTTTATCTCTAGCAGGGACCAGTTGACTGCTTTTTCATATTGTAATTAAATTTAGTAAACGCAATCATGGGATCTAGGCTAACCTTTTAAACAAGCGTTATAATTAGATGTGCTCAGCTGTTATGTATTTCACAAAGCAGATGCCTTGCAAAATCCCGGTGTATGAAATATCTTGGTCCATCTGGTCAGTGACCATTCTTCGCTCCTTAAAACATTTAGATTTGTCTGGCCGTGATGTTTAGTAATGTCTTGTAGTGATGAACAGTAATATTGCAATCCGTAGCACTGAAGAATTCTCATTCTTTCTGGTGATACCACCGCGATAGAGATACAGAGGAACGCCGGCCTTAGAAATGATGTTACGAGTCAGAGATCAACCTTGAAGCTATACCATCCAAAATTCAGTAACTAAAGACATTACCTTAACGACAAATTCTTTGTCTGTATAAATCCCTTAATACTGCTCCTGGCTCTAACATCTCCATAGTATTGTTAGAATTTTGAATTATTTTTTGTTTGGTCGAATAAGGTAGTTTATAAAAATGTACATGGTTTTTTGTTACCCTGTTCCTTAATCTTGCATCGCCACGGATAGACGGTGTACTCGTAAGACTCGACTATTTTGATCATGATTATAGCTCGCATTAAGAGACTTTGACAGCGGAATCCTAAAGATTATACCAAGATGAGATCTGAAACGTGATGGAAATTATCGCATTTACTACGAAATTCATTATCGGTGAAAATATCCATGTCAGATTCCTAGTAGGTCCAATCCTTTATGTAAGTACCTTAACATCAGTTTGTTAAAATATTCAGTTTCCTCGACTTTTGGAAAATGGTCGTGGCCTTAGAATTATCTACTTTCATAATTTATGAAATCATGCATTGTATTGTAATGCTACACAGTTGTTGCTCTGGAGTCCTTTAGTGTGTTAAAGCTAATACCTTTATGCAGTTCTAGTCTTTGTGGCGATGTTTTCGATAATACAAGCTTTGTGTTAGTAGCTGGAGTGGTAAGAGTATCATTACTTAGCTGGTTTCCGGGCGACGTTGTTGTTTTCGGTATTTTTTGTTTTTATAATGGTCGTCAAGGCAACAAATAAAAAACCAATAAAACAGAAAAATTTGATCTGGTTAAACCGTAATTTTCTGCCTTACGAGTTGATATTCACACATGTATGAACATTCTTTTATAAATCATGATTCCCATTGTAAGTTTTGTTCAAGTTTCACACTGATGTGCACGAGTCCTAGGATACAGGTCTGAATGCTTGAAACAACTAAGTCTTTCTACGCACGCAAAAAAATAACAAGTGGGTTTTCTGAGTCAGTCTCATATCCACTAGTGCATTCCAGTTCTGTACATCCGGAACTTTATCAAATGCTGCCCTTCTCTCCCACACAAGTTGGAATATGAATGTAAAATGACAAGCAGTATTGCCTTGGCACACTCTCATAACTTGTGTCATATCAGTCATTTTCCCCTTCACCTCTAAGCATTGCGGCTCCTTTGCCTTCTGTGATTGTACGAGGAGGTTAGTCCAGACGGTATGAGTTCCACTTTATTCACAAGTTTTTTTTTTAATGAGGTTGCAAGCTCCATGAGAGTTTTTGCCCAGTCTGTGGCCCACCATAGTAGACTAACCTCCAGGTTTATATTTCACAGTATATATAAACGGATTTCATAGATTTTTCAGGAAATGGCACGAAGGCATTTATTTTCATGGTGGGTTTTGTGCAGGGACCTTTATATATATTTTATATATATATATATATATATATATATATATATATATATATATGTGTGTGTGTGTGTGTATATATAATATATATATATATATATATATATATATATATATATATATATATATATATATATATATATATATATATTATATAAACCATTCCAAATAGGGGTTAGAAAGGCCCTACATTCCTCAGACCTCGTGATCAGGTCATGGATGGGAACAAAGAAGCACTGTGCCATATAAACTCTCATCAATGGTTTTGGAGGAAATATCCGCCCATACACGCCCCAAGGGCATTGGACACTTACATCGGGACCCTGACTGGTTTTCGTAGGCCTGGTAGAAGCGATCCACCAATGACCTCTTGAAATGAGGGAACAAGGATAATGCCAGGGTGCAGCTTTGGCCAAATAGAGTTCGCTTTGTCCCTTTGGCATCGGCGGGTATGTCCTGCAGGTGGGTCACTGTCCCCCCAACTCATAGCCTTTTTACTGCCATGTTACTCTTAATTATTAGGACTAAGTAGATAATGGGCCCATTGTAAGTCCACTAGATTATAGTTGCCATGTTAATTTAGACCAAAGTGTTTGATTTCTGCACGTCCCACAGTAAGATTAGGATCCCACATGACCCAGGTGTGTTGGTCTCTTTTACAATGCACCAATTTATCAGTGATTAGCCAACTGTGGTTCATTGCGTTTGTGCCAATCCAATAATTAACAGTGGAGTACTATTGATCTGAGACAGTGGCTTGTAATACGAGGAGCAAGAGTTCATACACATGAGAGCGACGAAGAAGATGAGAGAGACAGTAGGGCTGTAGAAGTTAGTCTGGCGGAAATTGGGGAAGACAGTGAAGTAGAAGAACAATCTGAAAAAGAGTTACAGAGGGAATTCATGGAGTTGAGGCGGCAGAGGGGCAGAAACCAAGTGAATGTGAGTGAAACGGACATTAGCAGACTGTCAGGAATTCCTAACAGCGATAGTGCAATTAATGGGTCTATGTTGTCAGGAATTATGGGACAGCCAACTCTTCCGGTCACAGGTAGACGACCAGAACCAGTGAGGAAATTACCCATCCTTGGAGGGCATGTGCCAGAATTCGGTGGACACTGACCTAGAGAGGGATTCCTCTCCATCGAGGCCTTTGTAAAGTGTGTGGAATTGCTACAAAAAATTGGACTAATGAGGAAAGAGTTTTGGTTGCCCAACAAAAAATCACTGTGAGTGCTGGGCGTGTATGATGGTGGGCTGGGACCACGGCTCTTCCAAAGATTGGGCCGAACTTAGAAGGGAAATGATTCTCCATTTTGCCCTCCTGGAGGATGAGAGAATGGAGTTGATGGCGACATACAGCCCTACGATCAGAGTAGGGGAGATGGTGGCCTCTTTTGTCGATTGGCTGTTGAAGGACTACGACAGTTTGGTAGGGGCAAATGATCAAACAGAGGACAAGAAAAATGCATTTTGCAGGCAAATACTAGAGCATGCTCTTTCCCCAGCCGTGCTTGGTATAATCCATGGCAGTGAGGTGCTGTTGCAAAACATTATTCCAATCTTACAAAAGCTAGTGACTAGTGAACTATGGAGGCAAGGTGGGGGAAGAGGACAGGCTGCTCCCCTTCCCTTCTTCGCTGCTGTTGCTCGATCTTCGACAAAGAAGTGAACCCTCACATCTCCACCCAATGCAAGAGGTACCAGGGGAGGGGGAGCGTGGTTATGACAGGGAGGCTCTGTTGGCAGTGTGGTGGGGCGAAGGGCCACATGCGTCCCAAAGCCCCTTGTACGGACAAAGGCACTGTTGCAGGTGTAGTGTCACCGACCATCTAGTTAATGGGTGTTCAAAAAATGACGTCACTCCAAATGGGGCTCCCCCTCCCTCAAGAGGAATGGGGAGGCGACAGGGAAGGTGAGGGAGAAGTATGCCAGCGAGTGGCAACCCCTCGGCACCCCAAGGGCCAGTGGCAGTGGCAACTGCGGGAGAGACAGTGGGCCCTGCGGGAGCAGTGCCACCCCCAGTCAGCCAGTAGGTGGGGGTCTTCCCCCACCAGTGAGAGCTCCCTCTGCCCAAAGGGTGTGTGTACCTGTGCGGGGAACAGAGCAGACATCCCCCACCCCTTCTCTCTCTTGTGACAGTGGAGATTCAGTTCCTGTTCTTGAAGTGGGAATTGGAACGGAACATACCATGCCTTATAGGACAGTGGAGCGTGCGTTTCTTTGGATGAGGAACGCTTAGTGATGAGCACTACTTTTGGCGGCAAAGGGATGTCTGTCGGTAAATACCACTAGTGGTCATCAGATAATGATGCAGCGAGTTGTCTTATCAACAGATTTCCATAGGAGGACATGTCGTGATTCTTAAATTCCATGTTGTATGGATAAAGGCACTGTTACAGGTGTAGTGTCACTGACCATCTAGTCAGCGAGTGTTCAAAAAACATCACACCAAATGGGGTGCCCCCTCCCTCACGAGGGATGGGGAGGTGATGGGGAAGGTGAGGAAGAAGTGTGCCAGCGAGCGGCAACCCCTCGGCACCACAAGGGCCTGTGGCAGTGGCGACTGCGGGAGAGACAGCAAGCCCTGTGGGAGCAGTGCCACCCCGGTCAGCCAGTAGGGGGGTGTCTTCCCCACCAGTGAGAGCTCCCTTTGCCCAAAGGGTGTGTGTACCTGTGCAGGGAACAAAGCAGACGTCCCCCACCTCTTCTCCCTCTTGCGAAAGTGGAGATTCAGTTCCTGTTCTTGAGGTGGGAATTGGAATGGAACATACCATGCCTTATTGGAAAGTGGAGCTTGTGTTTCTTTGATCGAGGAACGCTTAGTGACGAGCGCTATTTTGGCGGCAAAAGGATGTCTGCTGGTAAGTACTGTGAGCGTTGTTCTGACAAATCACATGGAAGGAATTCCCATTATTCTGGAAATTGGCTTTGTGCGAGAGCACAAGGTGGCCCTGTATGGGGTGGACGGGTGTGTGTGTGTGTGTGTGTGTATGTGTGTGTGTGTGGAAATGTTGATGGCAGTGGGAACTGGGCAGTACCAACAGCTTTCGGTCTTGGGAGAGAGGAGACACTGTCAAGATGGCCCGGGCATCCAGGGGGTGGTGCCCGCTAGCCCGGAGGTAGGGGAGGTAATTCCTCCCTCCCATCTATATTCCCTTCCTGTTGCCCCAGCACAAAAATTAGAAGAAGGTATACTCATATATGTTAATCCCCATAATAAGTGGGCAGACTTCATTTTGCCAGAGGTCACTGCCATCATAGATGGGAAGGCAAATGTACTTTTTATTAATATAAGTAGTAATAGGTTAGAATTAAGTAATGAGTAATGTGATTTAGAAGTGTGCCCCCTTTTAGCAGCTGATAATGCAGTGTCAGCCTTGACTACGCAGAGTCAAGGTTGCGGCGAACCACGGCTTAGAAGTCCATTGCAAACAGCTGTCAAAGCAACTCCTTTGAATTACTGCAGTTATATAGGAGACATAATAAAGGAATATCAAGATGTGATAGCGATAGAAAAAGAGCCCCCAGGGAGAATTAATAAGTTACCTTTTAAAATGCAGATGGAGATCATCCCCTATTTGAACTACGCCTTATAGAATTCCTGCATGTCACGAACTAGTAATTGGGGAAATGATATATCAATTGCAAGATAAGGGTAATATTCAAGAAAGCGAGTCTCCTGGGGCTTCTCCAATCGTTTTAGCTAAGAAGAAAGATAGCTCTCTCAGGCGACTGAATGCCATTATGAAAGATATGCCTATCCATTGCTCTTCATCGAAGAACTGTTGCTCAAGGTAAGTTAAGTATACCTTAGTTTAACCAGACCACTGAGCTGATTAACAGCTCTCCTAGGGCTGGCCCGAAGGATTAGACTTATTTTACGTGACTAAGAACCAATTGGTTACTTAACAACGGGACCTGCAGTTTGTGTGGAATTCGAACCACATTATAATGAGAAATGAATTTCTATCATCAGAAATAAATTCCTCTAATTCTTCATTGGCCGGCTGGAGACTCGAACTGGAGACTTGAACTCGGGCCTAGCAGAGTGCTAGCTGAGAACTCTATCGACTCGTCCAACGAGGACCTTGCTCTAGGTAAGGGAGAGTATATTTTTCACCATGCTGAATCTCAAGTCGGACTATCATCAAATTCCCTGAGATGACAAGAGTAAAGAGAAAACAGCCATTATAGCGAAAAATCGGCTATTTGAATATAATTTCCTTCCCTTTGGATTAAAGAATGAGCCAGCTCATTTTTCATGAGTAATAATGTAGTTTTAGCTTCCATGGAGTTTTTGTATACCTAGATGATATCATTGCAATAGGTTCCACCGTAGAGGAGCATATTGCTAACTTGTTAATAGGTTTAGAAGCATTAAGGCACCATGCTATGAAAGTTTATTCAGAAAAATGTAAGTTTTTCCAGGCCGAAGTTGAATTCTTGGGACACAGTATCTTCTGAAGGCCTTAAGCCTTGTGCCAAAAAAGTCGTAGCAATTAATGAATTTCCACAGCCTAAACTTGCGAAGGAAGTAGCCAGAGTACGGGTTATAATCTTAAATTTATCAGAAATTTTGGACAGATAGTGAGACTGTTAGACGCATTAAGGAAGCGACCTGATTTCCAGTGGGGTAAAAAAAAAGGAAGATGCTTTTAGGAAATTAAAAGATGCCGGGGTGAGCGACGACCTCGTGTGAGTGACATCGCGATTGGTGGGGTAATTCTCAGATTGATGACGAAGGTAAGGAGAGACCAGTTTGTTTTGCATCATGAGCGTTAAAAGGGCCAGCGAGAAATTAAAGTACCTTTGATCAAGGGGCTTTGGCAGCCTTATGGTTGCTGGAGAGACACCGCTATCTTTTAGTTGGACATAAAATAAAGATTTTCACAGATCACTGACCGTTAACGTACCTGTTTACGAAGAGTGAGATTACAAATTGCCAAGCTCATTAGATCGAGTGAATTCTAGAGTGTGATAATATAAAGATCGAGCATATCCCAGGAAAAAGTAATAGGGTGGCGGATGCTCTCTCCAGGAATGTCATAGGAGTAACAAGTGCTGTAAAGCACAAGGAAGAATGACAAAAGAAATCTTGTAATATTGATGGCACAGGCAATACCGGCACTAGTGCCAGCATTGTTACGACAAATCCTAACAGTGACAGTTGATCAGATGTGAGTGTGATGCATAGAAAACGGGCATCTTGTGGGCACTCACAGGTGAGTGGGAGCAGCCGAGGCGACAGCTGGTTGAATGCAGGTGGAATACCGTTTGGGGGATTTCAGAGTAAATGCCCAGAGAATGAAAGTGTGGTTGATTTTTGTGGTTGGAGTGTGCGAGAATTGGTTGAGAGTCCGAGTTCTGAAGCCTTGATTAACCAAATCTAGGCCTGTGTGAGAGGTGAGAGCAGTGAGTTCCTGAGTTTTGTGCCTTTGCAAAAGGATGTGTTCTCCAATGAAGGAGATGCCTTATTGTGTTGATAGGAGAAGAGGCCCGGTGATATCCGTGTCATCCTCCCTCGAGCTTTGATAGAGAGAGCCATGCACATGATCCATGTTAGCCCTTATGCTGGGCATATAGGTATAGAGAGATCCATTAGAAGAGCCCGTGAGCATTTCTTTTGGGTTAGCATGCATAAGGACATAACTAGATTTGTAAGAAATTGGCATGTGTAATATGATGAAGTCACAGACATGTGACACCAAAGGCCTGAATGTGGCCTGTGATGCCTGTTAAATGGGATAGAGTTCACATGGATTTGGTGGGACCACTACTTTCTGTGCAAGGACAACCTTGCAATGAAAAATAAGATGGCAGGTGTGTAAAGTCTTTGCTGAGTGAGTCATCTGTGATCTGTGATGAGCGACCCGTTTTCTTTCAATTCCGCTCCTATAGGAGCTGGTCACACAAAATCAGCCATATCGAACCAGCCATGCCTTTCTATGTAGTAACTTTCTTCTGCTCATTTTTTTTGCACCTCTTAAAGTGGTGACCCTGGAGTGGTTCCCGGAGCCATTAGCGGACTCAGGTGGCAACCTAGTCTTGGCTCCATAAACTACCCCACACCCCTAGCGGACTAAATACAGCGCTGTAACCAGCGTTCGGGCATGCTGACTCTCGCTGGCAAATCACCAGCGTCATTAGCGGACCCACACGGCGCGCTCCCAAGCGCGTATTGACACAAGTACCCCACTCCAATTAAGAGGGCAAAAAGTGAGCATCGACGCAGACATTCCCTCCCACGTACAGTTAACCGCGAACTTCGCGGACTCAGATATCTACCTACTGCATGTCCTGCCCGTGCCCTCCCCCGCGCCAAGAATCACGCGCTCCTCCTCGCTGCTACTCGCACCCCGCTCGCTGCCCATCCCGCTGGAACAAACTAAAGCCGCCCTCGCCATAAAATTGCCGCCCTTCACGCACGGCAACCCATCATCATGGTTATACAGGGTCGAGGGACAGTTCAGACTGGCGGGACTCACGGACGAGGTACTACAAGCCGACGCCGTCATCAACGCCCTGCCGGAGGAGGTCTACAGAAAGCTCGTCCCGTGGGTGTCTGCCGCATGCCCCGTCACCTACCAGAATCTAAAAGCCTCCCTCGTCGAGACCTGCTCCCTGCCGATCTCTGAGAGGGCCGCCTGCGCCCTTGACCTCGTCACCAGCCCGCGGCATGACCAGAACATCCTGGAGACTTGGGGTGTGATGCAGGACCTCCTCACCCTTCCAGACACGGACGGCACTGATAGGTGGTCAGAGATCAGCCTATCAAGGGAAATCCTCCTCCGCCAGCTCCTCCCGGGGGTCCGAACTCAGATCCTCGACCCCTACGCCATGCTACTCGAGGACCTTATTAAGACGGCACAGTGGCTGACAGACTTCACAAAAGCAGCGAAGTGGGCATCCACGCCCGCAAACCCCATCAGTTCCCTCCAGCCAGAGGATAGTGCGCAGCAGGAGGACATCAACACTGTCACCAGAAGGCAGCCACTGTACCACTACAAGAAGAACCCACCTGGCCCTTGCTACTACCACCAACGGTATGGCAAGGACGCCTGGAACTGCCAATCCCCCTGCTCCTTCGCCCATCCAAAAAATGGGGTAGGCGGCGGCCAACAGAACAGGTCGCCATGGCAGCAGAGGTACCCAGTAGCCCAAAGCAATTAGGTTTCAACGTCCGCGACGCCATCTCCGGCAGGATGATGTTGATCAACATTGGAGCTGTCTGATCAGTGTTTCCACCGTCCAGAGAGGACCGCAAGCGCCCGCTGGACCCGGCTGCCTTCCTGACGGCCGCCAGTGGGTCCCCCATCCTCTCCTATGGCACAGTCGATCTCCATCCTTGGCCGGAGATATTCATGGAACTTCATCGTTGCAGACGTAAGGACCCCACTACTGGGCGCGGATTTCCTTGCCCACTTTGGGTTGGCCAAGCTCCTGACAGAGAAGTTTGTCTGCCACGGGATGTGGAAGGACATGAGGGCCTGGGCGAGACAATATATCTGGTGCCAAACCAGCAAGATAGGTCGTCACACCGAGTCAGGGGTAGGCAAGTTTCCCCAGCTGGGGAGGCGGTTCGGCCACATCCACATAGATGTTGTAAGCCCTCTTCCCCCGTCAGGCAGGGCCAGATACCTCCTGATGATCGTCAACCACTCAACCAGGTGGCCTGAGGCGACGCCCATGCAAGAAGCCACCACCAGTACGTACGCCGAGGCCCTCCTCTCCAGCTGGATCAGCCGGTTTGGCGTCCCGGACCACATCACCACCAACAGGGGCCCAGCCTTCCTATCGGAGATCTGGTCCGCCCTGGCACGCCTGCTGGGGACATCTCACCACACCGCCACTGCCTACAACCCCGCAGCCAATGGATTAGTGGAGAGGTTCCACAGGTCCCTGAAGGCGTTCCTCATGGCCCGCTGCACTGCCGAGGATTGGAAATACCAGCTGCCTTGTGTCGTCCTCGGACTGAGAACTGCCCCCAGAGCTAACAGCGACCTGTCTGCAGCGGAGAAAATCTATGGAGAGCCCCTTGTGGTCCCAGGCGAACTCGTCACAGAGGATTGTCACAACCTGTCAGTCCAGAGGCTCCACGACATAGTCGGGAAATTCGCAGACAGGTCAACCGCGGGAAATTCGCCGACAGGTCAACCGCCTTCACGCCTCCCAGCTTGTCCTTCACCACCCACGTCTTCGTCAGGGACGATGCCGTCGGCCCCCTGCTCACCAGACCCTACAGGGTGCCCTTCCGCGTGCTTGAGAGGAACAGCAAAGCCTTCCACCTCGCGCTACACGGAAAGGACGATTGGGTGTCTCAAGCCCGCCCTCCTGGAGGAAACAGCAGATGGCGCCATGCAGCACCCTCCCCAGGAACCGTCGCCTCCGCAGCCGGGCTGCCACAAAAAGAGGTTGCGTGGCCGCCCCCGAAAGCAACCAGCCACACCCGCAGCCAGCCACTCCCTTACACACCACACCCCCCAGCTGACTTCGCGGACCCGCGGCACTCTTTAACGCCCCAGCAGATACCTCGATTTATCAGACGTTACCCACGTCTTGTGGGGGGGGGAGTATTTGTAAAGTCTCCGCTGAGTGAGTCTTCTGTGATCTGTGATGAGTGACCCGTTTTCTTTCAATTCCGCTCCTATAGGAACGGGTCACCCAAAATCAGCCATATCGAACCAGCCATACCTTTCTATGTAAATTTATACCTGTTACTAATTTATTTTGTATCTGTCTCTTTTGTACATGTATCAGAATGTTGTCATGTCGGTCATTGTCCATTTTTCTTTGCACAAGAATTTTATTTATGCATTGTGATTATTGTCAAGTGTAATTGACCTCGGGTCACCGAGGTTCCATTGTATTCCTTTGTGTGACATCAGTCCGCTGCTATATAAACGGCCTGCATCTCCAATAAAGTAGCAGCAACTTTCTTCCGCTCATTTCTTTTGCACCTCTTAAAGGTGAAGTGGCTGAGGCATTATGTTCCCTCATGTATCGGTTCAGGTGTCCTAGGATGTTGGTTAGTGACAGTGGATGTGAATTCGTCAATGAGGTGATCCGCAAGTTGACGGCTCTCATGCAAATAAGGCATGTCACTATTGCGGTTTATTGGCCATGAGACAGTGGGCTAGTTGAGTCCTATAATCGTGAAGTGATCAATATCTCAAGATACTTAGTTGAGAATCACCCAACTTCATTGCCGTCTCTGTTGCAGAGGCTGAGCTGGCTATTAACACTACTTAAAACAGCTCAATTAGGGACACCCACATTTCCTGATGTACAGGGAGGATATCAGACTGCTGTACTGAGTGGTCATGGACCCTCAACAGATACCACTTTATACAATGGAACAGTACCGGGTTTGGTTTTGTAACATGACCTGATGAGTGTTCCAAGCTATGCAGAGACTGCTGTTGAGGGCCATTGAAAAGTATCAGGTGCGGTATGACAAATGCTTTTGCAAATGATTCCCCATTCCAGGTAGGAGACAGAAATCTACTTGAGGAGAAAGCAACTGCCGAAACGCATACTCGAACCGGCCTATATGGGACCATATTGTGTGAAGGAGATCAAACACACCACTGCGGTTATTCAGCATATCCGCACTGGGGCCATAAGTGAGCAACACCTGTCGCACCTGCGTGAAGTGCTCGAGGACATTCTGGTGTTCTACACCAACAAACCAGTGCCCCCGTACCCAGGATTGGCTGGGTATTTGGGAGAAGAGCCAATGGAACACGTAAGCGCGCAGGTGGGTGCCATGCTGAAAGCACAAGAGCTTGCTCACGAGCCTGTGTCTAAGTGAATGCCATTGCAAAGTGATTGAAATGGGTCAGTGATCAAAATCTGTAAATGTTGTCCCACGTCCTTGCCTAGGAATCGGAGTCATACCAGGAGTTTTGTTTTGTGTTTTTAATTTTTCCAGTTATTTTGAGTGTCAATGTCATTGCCTGTGTATCATATCCCTGTGTTTTAATTTTTTGTAGTGTGGTCATGTTGATTTCTTTGCAACATTTTTGTTGTTTTATGCTTTTGTTTTTTTTGTGTTGTCCCTTATTTTGTGTTACATTATATACCAACCTGGATGCCACATTTTCTTTACGAATTATGGTGTCCAATAATGCCTTTTAGAATTTTATGTTACATCCTCACAGGTGATGAGATTTTTGTGCATGATGTATGATTTTCCGTTATTATATTTTGTGTGGGTGTCTTAAAGGTAGGTTGATGCTCCGAAATAATGCTATATGTTTTTGCTTTGTCAAAAAAAATTGCACTGTTTTTGTTGTGTCTAAATTCCTAAATGATTGTTTTTTTGTGTCCAAATTATTTGATAAAAATTGAGTAAATTGCAGGATGCAATGTGAAAGAATTTGATGCTATGTCATCATGATTGCCAGGGGCAGTGTTAAAGTGTCGTATTTTCTTTTTTTATGATAATAAAGATGGAATTTGACCTAAACTCTGTTGTATGGAATGCATACTGTGAGGTGTGAGAGTCATTCATTTGTAAGATTTTGGCTTGTAACATGCCACTTGGCCCTATTTTTATGATTAGTTATATTTACTTAATTTTATTTAGTAACCAGATGGGATGAGGATCATTGTGGGTTAGTGCTAAGACTTCAGCTTTGTGGGATGCAAAGCACTTGGGAAGGGGGTGACAACTATTCCGAATAGGGCTTAGAAAGGCCCTACATTCTTCAGACCATGTGATCAGGTCATAGATGGGAATGAGAGGCACTGTGCCATATAAACTCTTATCTATGTTTCTGAGGAGATGTTCCCCATACACCCCCCATGGGCATTGGACACTTACATCGGGACCCTGATTGGTTTGCATAGGCCTGGTAGAAGTGATACGCCAATGACCTCTTGAGGTTAGCAAATAAATAAATCTGAGAAGGCACAGCCCTGCAAAGAGTTTGACACGATTCTTATAAAATATTTAAGACTGGTTGATAAAATTATTTTGCATTAGCACAACATTAACGCTTGAGGGGGCCTAACAAGTGTCCCTTGCAGAAGTGTCTTGCCCATGGTAATTGTTTCACAAGGATGAGGGCAGAACATGAAGAGCCAGACAAGAGGATTCTGGAAAAGAATTCCAGGTCAGCATTCATTTACACAAAGACTTTCTCTCATATGAAATTAACTGTTCATGATTGAGGGAATTATTAATTAGATTTAATTAGCACATGGTAACACTGTGGTGGAAATGCTCTAATTATTATCACAGAACAAACTTAATTTAGGCTTGGACCAAGTCATGTGGGAAAATAAGCATGCTAGGATGTGGAAAACAAAAGGACTGTTTGGGAAAATGAAAATTTGGAAATACTGAAAACAGAGAAATTCAGGAATAGGAAAAGAACACTGGCATTACTTGCGACTTCAGGACATACCTTATTGCATCTGTGCATGGAGCTCTCTTGCAGAAGATGGATTCAGGCCGCTCTTTTAGGAGTTTTAGAAGTTCTGACATGTGGCCAGTGGGGGAAGGACAGAAGCACCAGAGTCGGTGCGGTTAAGAATGAAGCGACCTTGCACTTCAGTGTTGGGGAATGGAGAGAGAGCGAGTCAAGTCATGGTGTCGTCCCCTTGATTCCTATGGCAAGCACAGGACAGCGGTACATCTGAAAGAAGCAAATAACAACCAGCACAAAGGTCGTATGGAAATAGGTGTTATAGTTAAGACTAACTAAGGGTCAGCCTAGCTGCCCGTTTACTATCATGATCTGTCCTTGTGCCCTAATGGCTTTCTATCCCCCAGTATCATACGATATTGGGGTAGGACGCCTACGTTTTGTCCCCCATAGTGGGGGTCTCCCCCAGCTGCCAAGAAATTTGACTCCCTAGCTAATGGGATGGAGAGATGAATTTCTAAATATGTAAGAATACACATATATACAGTATATATATATATATATATATATATATATATATATATATATATATATATATATATATATATATATACATACACATACATATATTATATTGTGTGAATACATATACATCATATATATATATATATATATATATATGTGTGTGTGTGTGTGTATGTGTATATATATTATGTATATACACATGTATATATATATATATATATATATATATATATATATATATATATATATATTATTGTGTGGGGCTTGGCTGATGAGTTTATTACTTGATTAACGTAATTTATGAGGCCTTGAGTGCCGACAACACACGTAACACATCATTTAAAGCTAAAATTTAACCTCAAAGACAGACGATTATTAATTGAATAAGGTCGCCAGTCGAGAAGAAAACCCTGACACAAAGAATATGTAGTTAGCTAGGAAATTACTTGAACAATTGCCCAACTTCGGACGCAGTCAATCTTCCCTTTGCTTCAGTAAGGTTTAACACAACGGATTATATCATACGCAGTTAGCACTGGTAAAAGGCTATTCCTTTCCGAACAATGGGATCGAGACGCAAGGCTGCCTGAATGCTGACGTTTACTTACTTAACCTTCCTTATTCCTAATTACTGCACATGAATAGTTGAGTGTCGCTAAGCAATATAACTTATTCTTAATCTAGACTTCATAAAAGTAAATTGGGTACCTGGATAATTGTAGAGGGTGGTGAAGAGGGAAAACAAAGGAACTGGAAATACAGAAAGAGATACTAGCAAGTCGACGAAACCTTGAAAAATTCCAGACTTACCGTTATACATAGGTTGCTGTGCATACAACGGACGATCGGACGTTCTAGGATTATTTCGTCACTTCACTTAGTAAATAAAGATGGAAAAGACAAAGGGAATGAAGAGTTGGAAGCACAGACGTGCTTCCCTTACGACAGTTCTCTTCGCTCTGTGACCCCTTTCAGTCAAAACCAGGACAACGGGAAGCTGCAGTGTCTTTATGCCCTCGGGGTCTGAAATTTTGTCAAAACATTTGCCGAATATAGAACAGGGAAAAGGAGCTTAAGACCACCGTTATTAGTGGTTACTGTGTTAAAACCCTCCCTGTGGGTTAGGCCCCTAATGCTACCTAGTCCTGCTATGGACATTATTGTTCTGAAATGCCTGGCTGATACAAGCCGCCTTCCCGTCTTTGTCAGAATGGTATTCCTACAATAATGCATAGAGGGCGAACAACAGAATATAAAATAAATAAATATATATATATATATATATATATATATATATATATATATATATATATATATATATATATATATATATATATATATATATATATATATATATATATATATATATATATATATATATATATATATATATATGTATAACTGAGTCACGAAAATATGTAACATTATGAATATATAATATAAAGATAGAATCCATGAAGGAAAGAGAAACACTGGAGTGTTATGAAGCATTTCGACTGCTGTCCTTTACTTAGCAGACTGAAGAAATATAAAAATAAGTTTACAGAGAAAGTTCATATAAATCACAGGTTGGGATTACAAAGGAAAAAATATGTACCTGGAATCCAACACAATTGAAGAATTAGTAGAACTCCCAAAACGGGGTTAAATATTTAACAGGTTTTACAAAGGATTAGAATCAACCATTCAGAAGCAGGGACAGAACAATTAAAAATTTATTCAAGGAGGTGACTGACCATCAAAACATGTTATAAAAGTACAACTCAATAATTCTCTCTTTTTTTTTGTAAACAATAACAATTTTTTCAAGATGAAGATTTTTACAAATAAAAATTATAGTAAACATACGAATACATGGACAATATAAATAAGGTAACTGATGTGTAATTACATCAGAGATTTTATCTTTTAGGTCATTCTTGAACATTTTTCTAATACAGGGGTCCAAATAATACATGCCAGGGCTAAGGTTAAAATTACAGCTGGAAGTAAGCTGTATAACAGTGGATTGCAAAAGACTTCTTGAAGAGAAATCTTTCAATCTGGCAATCACTGAACTTTCAGTCCAATTCATCCTGTGAGAGTTTTCACTTACATGAATGAATATAGCATTATATGTTTGTCCAGTTTTGACTGAATACTTATGTTATTTAATATGTGCATCTAAACCTTTGCTAGATTGGCCAATATAAAAAGAGGGGCAGTCCAAACATGGCATTTAATATATTGTGTTGTTTTCTTTAGGGGTATTTTTTATTAGCACTCCTTTTAGTGTGTTATTATAGGAAATAATGAGGTTGACATTAAGAAATTTTAACAATGACTTTATGTTTTCAAAACCATTGAAATAAGGCAAGCTAAGAATGTTCTTAGGGGTTTCTTTCTCCATGTTACTTTCACTATAAAACTTTTTGTGGACTTTATTATAAGTATCTACAGTAGTATATGTGAAGGATAACATAAATCTGTTCCTATTTTTCTTATGTATTTGATTTCTTGATTAAAATACTGGGGACTGACAATGTACAAAGGTCGTAGAAACATAGAAGAAAAATTGATATTTTGATATTAAGGTGATGGCCTGAATAAAAATGGACTGAAGTTAAATAGTTGGTTGGTTTCCTATAAATACTGATTCGCATTGAAATGGTTCTCTATGTATTAAAACATCTAAGAAGGGAAGCAGTTGTCTTTTTCTAATTCTAAAGTAAACTTAATGGATGGTACCTGGTTATTCAAATTAGAGAGTAAATCATTTACATCAATACCAGCATGCAAAACAGCTAAAATATCGTCAACATATCTATACCACTTTAATGGAGTACAAATGATATTAGATAAATATCGTTTTTCAAAGAATTCCATATACAAGTTTGAGAGGAGTGGGGATAAAGGGTTGTCTATTGCCATACCAAATATTTGTTGGTAAAATTCACAATTAAATATAAACTTACAATCACAAATGCACAACCTAGTGAGTTAAATAATATGACTTACAGGTAGAGGTAATTCATGAGGGATTAGTTCGTTACTAAGATACTCTAAAATAGAATCTATAGGGACTTTAGTTAAAAGAGAACAGACATCAAAACTAACGAATCTATCAGTGGGGCAAAAAGTGATTTTGTTTAATTTATCAACTAAATCTAGACAAATATATATGTGAGAATCGGAGATAGTTCCAAGTAACGGGAACAAGAGCTTTGTAATATATTTCGAAAGTTTATATGATACTGAGCCAACAGTACTGATAATAGACCGCGTTTTTACTAATCCGTACAAGTAAGGTAACGAGGGAAATTTTACTGACAGCTGACTCATTAGTTCTTTTCTGTCTTTAAGGATTTCTTTCATTGTGCTGTTGAAATTTTTTTATGACTTGATCAAGGGGATTTTTTGTTAGTTTTTTGTAAGTCATATCATCATTCAGTAGGGCTTGATACGTGATATGTAGTCAGCTTTATCTAAAATTACAATACTAATAGACTTATCAGCTTTTGTGATGTGGATTGTATCTTTTTTGAGATCGGTCAAACTTTCCTGACAACGAGCAGGGAAATTACTTTCATGCCTAACATTGGCAGCTCCATAAACAATACCTTTAATTATGTCAACATTATTTTGAGGAAGATCACAATATTTTTCCAATATTCATAGGAACAACGCAATCGTTGTATATGGAATTCTTTGAAAAACGATATTTACCTAATATATATCCTTCACATATGCTAGATATTTGTTGTGATAAAGCCCACAAAAAGTTTTATAGTGAAAGTAACATGGAGAAAGAAACCCCTGAGAACATTCTTAGCTTGCCTTATTTTATTGGTTTTGAAAACATAAAATCATTGTTAAAATCTTTCAATGTCAACCTCGTTTTTTCTTATAACAACTCGGTAAAAGGAATGTTAATAAAAAATAGCCCTAAAGAAAACAGCATATTAATATATAAAATTCCATGTTTGGATTGCCCCTCTTTTTATATTGGCCAGTCTAGTAAAGATTTAGATGCACGTATTAAGCAACATAAGTATCCAGTCAAAACTGGACAAACATATAATGCAATATTCATTCATATAAGTGATTGCCAGATTGAAAGATTTCTCTTCAAGAAATCTTTTGCAATCCGCTATTATACAGCTTATTTCCAGCTGTAATTTTAACCTTAGCTCTGGCATGTATTATTTGGACCCCTGTATTAGAAAGTGTTCAAGAATGATCTAAAAGATAAAATCACTGATGTAATTACAAATTAGTTACCTTAAATATATTTTCTATGTATACGAATGTTAAATATAAATTTTATTTTTAAAAATGTTCATCTTGCAAAAATTTTTAGTGTTAACAAAAAAGAGAGAGAATTATTGAGTTGTACTTTTATAACATGTTTTGGTGGTCAGTCACCTCCTTGTATAAACATTTAATTGTCCTGTCCCTGCTTTTGAATGGTTGATCCTAATCCTTTGTAAAACCTCTTTAATATTTAACCCTGTTTTGGGAGTTCTACTAATTCTTCAATTGTGTTGGATTCCTGGTACATATTTTTTCCTTTGTAATCTCCTGTGATTTATATGAACTTTCTTTGTAAACTTATTTTTATATTTCTTCAGTCTGCTAAGTAAAGGACAACAGTCGAAAGGCTTCGCAGCACTCCAGTGTTTGTCTTTCCTTCGTGGATTTTGTCTTTATTTATATACATATATACTTATACATATATATACATAAATATACATAATACATATATATACATAAATATACATAATACATATATATACATACATATATTTATATGCATACATTTATATACATATATGTATTTGTATATATTATATTATATATGTATTTATATATATTATATTATATATATATATATATTATATATATATATATATATATATATATATATATATATATATATATATATATATATATATAGATATATGATTTTAACTTTTAACCTTAAAATAGGAATATTGTAAATCAATTGTAGGATTGAATGATTGAATAACATGAAAAATAAATTTATATAGATAGATAAAGCATATCAAAAGTTGGGTTGGAATTAAACTGCGCAACTGTATTGTGGATAACATAGAGAATGTGGAGTTAAAAATCGTCGATTAGGAAGGTTTGTGTTTTAACCGTGTATGAAAAATATCCTAAGACTTTGGAACTTTTTGAGACAAACAGTTTATTATCAATTAAGACATTCTTTATAATTTTTTTTTATTGATGACCATTTTTTCTTAGATGCAAAATAACTCCTGAATAAATAGTGCTAATGCCTGGAAAGATTACATACCTGACGGAGATTAGATAGAAAATAATTGTCTAGACTTCCTTTGTGTTAATTGGCATTTTCTTTATCTTCACAAGACAATTTATATATAATTGGTTGATAAACCTATACCCCTAAGGGGGGGGGAGGGCTAGCGCTATCAGTGCACCTCACACGGTGCACTGTTGGCATTACTTAGGGGTCTTTGCAGCGTCCCTTCGGCTCCTAGCTACAACCCCTTTCATTCCTTTTACTGTAACTCCATTCATATTCTCTCCCATCTTGCTATCCACCATCTCATAACACCTCCTGTTACACCTTTCAAGCCTTCTACTGTACTCTCAATTTTCCTTTCAGCGCTGAATGACCTAATAGGTCCCAGTGATTGGCCTTTGACCTAAATTCTATATTCCATTCCTTTCCGATAAACCTATAAATCAAAGGTCACGTATTGATTCTAAGCGTTAATACTTCTTGTTGATTGCAAATATTCGTACACATTTCGATCTTCCATATCAGTTGGGATCCTTGTAATCGATGTGCTTTTTACTTTGCCCGAGACACTACGTAATCCCACTCGATCATTGCACAGTTCCTTCACTATATTTGAGGAAAAAAAGTATAATGTCATCGTATGTTAAGAAGGCCATATTGTAAACAACCAATATCTTTTTCTTTGTTTAAATCTTCAGCTGAAAACCCTTATGAACATTTAACAGACTATAACCCAAGAGGGCTACAGAGGGAAGTTAGCCTATGAAAAGAGAAGTTGAAGGAAAAGGTGATAAATAATTAGATATGAAGGGAATAGGAGATAAAACCGAGACACCTGAATTCAGGAGCCGTCAGCAGAGAGCAGGTATGAATTTGCTCCTTGTTTAAATATTTGGAGATCAGAAAAAAAAGTATACCTTAGTTTAACCAGACCACTGAGCTGATTAACAGCTCTCCTAGGGCTGGCCCGAAGGATTAGATTTATTTTACGTGGCTAAGAACCAATTGCTTACGTAGCAACGGGACCTACAGCTTATTGTGGAATCCGAACCACATTATAGCGAAATGAATTTCTATCACCAGAAATAAATGCCTCTAATTCTTCATTGGCCGATCGGATAATCGAACGCGTGGCCAGCAAGATTCCATTGCTGCACAAAGCAAGCTGTTCCACATTTTAATTTAGCCAAGATATAACTCTAAGCAGGTATTAAACCAGAAGCTAGAAAACGACACTGCAGCAGCAGCCTGCCTAGTGTTGCGAGTAAAAAAAGTTAGGTAAGGTAAAGAAGGGTGCAGGGGATGTTTGTCGTTGTAAACACACTTAAGTCTTATAAAGAATTATTAGTAAGGCTGTGTTCTGTAAAGACCATACATCTGCAGTATAAACACTTTACTCTCAACGGATTAGGATCTAGAACACACTCAAGGATCTAATACACTCTCAACGGATCAGGATCTAGAACAACACGTAACTCAACTGGACTGGTCGTTAATCGAGCTTGCCTTCGGCCGAAAATTTCAAGAGTAAGGTCTGGCGAAAATCCGTTAAGACAGTTACCCGTACTAGCGCTTTGGAAATCACGACATCCGGAAGGAGGTCAAAATAACACACTGTGTCTGACCTTTGCACTGTAGACCTTGCAATTCTTACCCAGTATTACTGTATTTTCTTTTTTTTTTAACCTTTTTAGTGATTAAATGTCCGGCTGGTTGAAACACTTTAGCACACGTTAGACAGACATGTGTTTCATGGCTAATATTTCATGCATTTTCAACTGTCGGTGAAAATGATGGTAATAATAAGTGTATTGTTTTGAAGACAGTAAAAAATTGCTTCTGGTACAACCCGTGCAAGATCTCCTGAGGTAATGCGGTGACACAGTATTTCACGCTTGGCTACTTGCGAACAGCGTTTCAGTCTCGGTATTTCAAAATCCTTTGAGCTGTTGCTTTCTCTTTCCTCGGTTACTTTCCCCCTTCTTTGATGAATTCGTTTATTACTTTCTGCTAAGACTTCCATTTTGTCCATTCATCATATGTTTGTCTTTCTTTTGTAAGGATGAACGTCAGGATATGTATCGACCTTTTGGTGTCGCTCTTTCTTTTAATTAATTCCACACCATGCCCGCAAGGCCAATGCAGGTGGAGTATTTGAACTCCGTCTCCTGCCAAGGCAAACTGGTCTTCGCACCGTGTCTAAATAAGGAATGGAATCGCGTATCGCGTCGCCTAAAGCAGATGGTCTTCGGGGTCCACATTAAAATACTTTCTGTGACTTTTATCCTATAGTCAAATCAATTCTATTTGAGTGTAATCAGAGATGTTCAGTATAATCTTTCTGATATATCAGTTTCATTTATATTTTGTCATTGAGAATAATGTTTATCTGTTCATGAATTTCTATTCGAGATCAGTATTTCTGTTTACAGTTAAACACATTGTAAGAAGCTTGTATAGCCTACAGTATTTTGAATGAAGCCGTTTGATCTCTAGTAGCAGTGATATAAAGGTATAATAATTTTACGTTCTTGGTTATTCATTACTCTCATCAGTGATCTATTACTTTGACACAACGGCATGAACAGACAAACTACAGTTCAGTGGATTCGGCGTACTTCCTGTTGTCTGGCTCTTTGGTAACAGGTAAACTTTCTTAAATGCGAGCATTAGAATGTGGAAACCCTGATACAAAGGTACAGTTAACCTGATTTTGCAATCATGTACGTTAACGACGCAGAGCCCTTAGAGTTTATTACGCTTTGTAATTTCTCAGAAAAAGGGAGGACTGAAATTTCATTTTTTTTTTTTTATCATTACAAATGATACTTACTGTATTCAGAGTTATTTAACCCTTGGTACGTGTTTTATGATAGCTTTTCTCCATAATCAGTTCGTTACAAACAAATTCAGCCCCCTTATTCCCTTCCTCATTTTTTTAACAAAAGCCTGGTCTAAGCAAATCTTCAGAAGCTTTTGACATCACTGCCCGATGTCTCATTAAGGAATGGTCTTTTCTTTGTCATTTTTTTTAACGTGTGGTTCATCAGTGCATGACTTGCTGAGACATACACGACGTGAACAAGAAGCTGCACTTTTTCCAGGTATTTTTCATCAAAAACCCTTGTACATGTGTGTCTTACAGTAAAAAGCAGTGTTCCCGTGTAATTTTTCGTGCGTATAACACATCGTCTAAGGGAAATAAACGTCACGTTGAAACTTGCCGTCATCCAGCCCGGGCGTTGGGTGTCCCACTAATTTTTCTTTTGTTAAATGTCTCGAATGATGTTTCCTTGGTGCGAGCATCTGGGCGGTACGTAACTTCCCCACGGTCGGGACTTGCCCTTTCGATCCTTTCTCACATTATTGTCATTGTTGATTTGTGCGGATGCCCATAATGCCCCGATGTCTTGAAGAGGACATTACTGAAGAAATCCACGTGCGTTCCCACAATTTGCCGTAAGAGAAGACAGAAGTCAGTCCAGGGTACGTTATTTGATTATTGTTTTATTTTTATCATTTTTATCGGGATAACCACCCTACTGATAAATGCCTGCATTTTTATACAGAATTATTATTTCCCACATCATCACCATGTTATGAATCCATTCACATGTTTAAATCGTCTTCATGCCTTTGACTTTTTGTTCCGTTTGACCGAGACGTTTTGCATCCAAAACCAGGCGTTTCTCTTGAAATGGGCATTTGGCAAAAATCTCAGAGAAAGTGAAGTGGTTGCATACAGAATTATTCGATCGACGGAAGTGTTTTGGAATATTAAATATTAATATATTGTAGGTATCACTAGTCGATTAATCAGTTTTCTACAAGGTCACTGGGAAAGAGTTTCGTGTATAAATGCTGTGATAAAACTTTAGATTTTTATGCATAGGCATATGGGACCAGTGTTTGGGTCAAAAAAAAAAAAAAAAAAATTAATGCATGATTCACAAAACCTAAGAACAACCAGATGCCAATAATTCACAGACAAAGAGAGAGATAAAAAGAGGACTGAGTTATAGTAATGACACATAATGAATTGCTCCCCTCGAATAAAAAAGAAGAAAAGAAAGAGATGAAGATTATACAGTATATATTTCAATAAATTGCAGCCATAAGCCTAATTCATGGGCGTTAAACCGGTGGCAAGAAGAGCGTCTAATTGTGACATATGCTGGAGAGAGGCTTGTGGTGAATAGGGAAGCAGAAAGCAAGCAAGCATTGGCCAGCAGCAGTGGCGAGCAATGTTGCAAAGGGCGTTGCAGAGTTCCAGGTGATTGCAAGGTTCACATTGAAGAAGATGAACTAGCTAATTGAATCCTTCACAACAGCATTGCAACCGAGCGCAGAAGGCAATTGCAAGTTCCTTAATCAGGATGAATATATTATACACCTTTACAGAGGGTGTTAAGGTTTAGGTAGATGAATTTAATGTTGCCAATAGGATCTCGGTCTGTAAGATGAATGCAGAGAGTTGTACCATTTGTAAGATACCGTGGATCAGTGCATGTTGCAAATAGCTTTGAGTCTCATTACTTGTCTGAGAGCCTGAGAAGGGTGACGAATGGTACTTTCATCCAGGGATTTTATCTTGGTTTTATTACATAACGGTGCTAGGTAAATAGAAGTTATTTCAGAGTCTCAGCAACAGATGGTTAGGGTATACACGGATGCATTGGAAATCAAACTAGAATTACAGGTTATCATAGATTGCATTATTTTCGAAGAAGCTGAAATTGCAGCGTTCATTAGTTCAAAGTTGGATTTTTATGGTCGATAGAATTCACTTGGTCAGAGGTTAAATTGGCAGAGAAAGCAGCTGTGGAATATTGCATGTCTATTTCACATTATCATTCAGCACACTTAAAGTGACTGTCTTCTTTACAGATTTTTTTTTCCTTAAATTGAACATGTCATTGACCCTAGGCTGTATTCATATGAAACGCCTTCCTGGTTGACCGGTACCAGATGATTGTTTGTTTGTTTTGCTAGTGAGCAAGTCACGTATTTTGTATTGTTCAACTCTTGTGAATTGTGGAATGGAGTTGTGAATTGTGATATGGAGTAGCTTCCTATCTTGAATCCACCGTTCGTAGAAATTATTTACATGGACCGATTTTTACTTCGAGCTTTGAGTGAGGAATGTCATTTTGTATTAAATACATTGTGGACAATTGCGAGAATTTTATATTGACGTCAAGAGTTTGCCTTGTTACAAACTGCAGTTGCTTTTCCCGACAGTGTGAAAGTGTGTCTGATTAGTAGTAAAGGGTGAATGCAAGACTGGATGTAGCTTGTAATGTGCTTCGATAAATCCGATAAATAAACTTAAGAAATAATGTTTATTTTCCTCGTGAAAAGCGTTTTGTTGCTAGAGCGGAAACAGTCTTATTGGCTTCAACAGAGATAAAGTGATAAAAAAGGAACGACAGCCCTTTATAATAGATCAGCTGGTCAAAGGATAAAAAGTGAAATTAGAAAGGGAATAGGTAATATGTACTTTGTTAATAGAAACCGGGAGTAAACTCGATGAATGTCCAAAGTATTCAATAAGTGTTACGTAGGAATGAAAGAGTGCCAGTATTCAGCTCACTGGACACAATATTAGGTTTTGCTTTTTTTATGGACGTTAAACGTTTAAGGATAGATAACTAGGTAAGCATTTGTATTTGCTGACAAACGGTTGAATTCAAGTGCTTTAGAAAACCTTTAGTTACGCTTAATGCATAGAAGGCAAGGAAAAGTAATTCATCTTGGAGACTACTGCCCTAGAAAACGATTTCGTTATCTAATATTTATCAGGGTTTTCTTTGTGTCAGGAGAGCCTGTGTAGATATTGGTTTTTGTTATATTATTACTGTTCAAAAGGTGAACCCATTGCCTTGAAATTCAAGCTTCCAAAGAACATGGTGCTCATTAGAAAGTAAGAGAAGGTAAAGGGAATTATAGAAAGAATAGATCTCA